>NW_024070202.1:44165921-44202026 GCF_014754425.2 Oryx dammah | reverse complement strand
CAACCTTGGTAAAATGCACATACTGTGAGTTCGGGATTGACTTGAACTGGAAGAGCACAACCTTGCTAAAATGCACATACTGTGAGTTCGGGATTGACTTGAACAGGAAGAGAACAACCTTGCTTGCGGTCATCATTCATCTCCACAGGTTCTCTGGGTTGAAAGGTTAGCTGGACTGGCAAGCTCACCCTGTGCTCTGGAGTCTGTGGGTTCTCCCAAGGAAGAGCAGGACCCACTGAGTCACTTTACCATTCCTGTAACAAAACATTTTATATTCTGGAAATAGGCTGAAGACATCTATAAGCTACTTTACAGGCTAGGTAATTTGAAATAGAGTCTGATTTGAACATGATTTGAATTCTCTATGAATGCCTCCAGTTCTCAAAAAAAGTTTTTTTTTTTTAATAGGTGAGGAGGGCATTATAAAGGGGGCAAATAAATCAATATAACTTGAAATAACAGAGGGGAAAATAACTCTACTTTTACATTTGATAATATTTTTAATTAGTGTTCATAGTGCAGTTGTACTGTAAAATTTTTTAAAAATGACAAGCTAAAATAAGAAGTAATGCACTCTTTGAGGTAAACGGTAGAATTTTTAGTGTACATGGTTACAGAGTTGGGCATGATTTCACGATTGAACAATCTACTGGATTTACAGTACATCTTAGTTTCCTACTTAATTATCTTTGAAATTGATAAAAGATTATCTATATATGAATAGATATTTAAAAAATTCATAGCGAAAGGTACCAGAGGTGCTTATAGAGAACTTAGATTCTCTCAACTTGGGTGGGGGAAGTAATGAACTGATGACATTAAAGTGTACCATTTATCTTGATGTTTATGAAAATGATTATTCCTTCCCAACCTATTAAACAGATAAAGTATGACTATAATGTAAGGTGACTATTTAAACTTTCTATTATTAAAAGTTTCAAACTTGTAAAAATGGGATTATTACAATGAATCTCAAATGTCTATTCACTAATATTATTTCATCTAAGCTCTCCACACTGCCCTCCCCTCCCACCACTGAATTCCACAGTTTTACCTTATTATCATTATTTCTGGATGTATCTCTCTCCAAAGAACCATCTTAAAAGGTTATAAAGATGCTAGCATTTCTAAATACTTTTTAATTTTGGAATACTTCTCAGGATTATTTCCAGGATTTGTACTGTATTCCTTAGTTAATTATCCCAAATGATGACAAATCTTTACTCTTCAAGGGTAGACTTGACTTGAAAACAGTCAAAAGTCTTTGGGAATAAACCCCAAACAAATAGGGGGAATAATTAGACTGGGCGGGACTGGTTTTGTTAAAGAGAGTAATATACGCAGAGGCACAAGGTGTGTCCCTTTCATGAAAGGAATCTGATGTTCATAAACTAGCTCGGAAATTACCCTCAATGACCAGAGATGCTGAGTGCTAATAAGAGCTCTGTTGTATTGGGAGCAGAAGCCAGAGTGAAATCAAGACGATAATGTGAGAGGCAGCTGAGAGAGAGCCAGCCAACTGGTGAAAGGAAGTTATTCTTAATTTTTGTACCCTAAATTCCAGTGATTCCAGGCCACTTTCAGGATTTATTTTGCATTTCAGGCCTCCGTGCTTTTGCAAACAATATTCCCTGTGATTGGAATGCCTACTCCCACTGGGTGGACCCACTGGGCGAATCTCTAGTCATCCTTTAAGACCTTGATAAAATATTACCACATTCCTTGACTCTCTCTGGCACAGCTAGCTGTTCCATTGTCTGGTCCCAGTTGCACTTTGTAGGTATTTTTTCTAACATTTCTGTGACTATAATTATTCTGTATACATTTCTCCTATTAGGCTGGGGGCTTCATTTTTATATCTTTGGCTCACAGACAGTGATGGTTGGAGGGAATCGCCGACTCAATGGACATGAGTTTGAGCAAGCTTTGGGAGATGGTGAAGGACAGGGAAGCCTGGTGTGTTGCAGTCCATGGGATTGCAAAGAGTTGGACACAACTGAGCAACCAAACAACAACAACAAGGCCTTCAGTAATCATTTGTTGAATACCTGGATAAAATTAATAATATGTGTATTTTTACATGGAGTAGACATTGAAATATCCTCATAATGCAGCAAAGTAGTTGTGGGCTTGAAATACTATAGAATGAAGTGAAGAAGAGAGCCTTATGCAAGAGCAGCTTTTGTAACAGAAACTCTGGAAGTTTCAGATGTTGACAGTGGAAAGTTACAGCATAGAACCACCCAAAGAAATGTTAGCAATCTCTTTTCCTCTTTTTAAAAATAAAAATTTCAAATTCATTTCTTGGGATCACATTGTTTTCTTTTTCTTTGAGGGATTGATACTTGTGGAATGAACAAATTAAGTACCAGTTAAACTGAGTTCAAACTTGGTTGATGCACATTTTTCTCAAAATAAATTTGGAAGGCAGAACACAAAGTGTATTAAATGAATCATCTACTTCAAAGGGAATAGATGACGGACTCTTAAAGTCACTGTGTAAAAACTAAAGAAATCTGTAATGATTAAAACTATTAAGTATGCTCTCTTGTCAGGACGACTCATATACTCTTCTCACTTTCTCTCCCACCTTCTGCCCCAGAACAAGAACATGGATGTCCATTCCTACTCCAGTGACCTGGTCTTAGGTCTTGGTGGGAAGTGACTCTTGGCAGACTCTTGGTGTGGCACACCTGCCACACCTGTGGCATAGTCCTAGGATGAGAAATAAAGGATAGCCAAGTGGTAGCCTAGGTGGTTAGAAAGGAGAAGGGGAAGAGCCACCCATAAACAACAATTACATCTGATATCACCTCTTCTTGGTTGAACCTGAATTTTATCCAGACAATAAAGCCTGCTTTTCAGAATGTGTTCCAAACCCCAGTTGGCTTACAGTATATTTTCAAATTAATTTAAAAAAATTTCAAGAAGTCCACAGAAAATTTTCCAGTCCTTGTCAGGTGGTATAAATATCCTGTTGAATGAACCATGTTTGTATGGAAATAACCTGATGTGGATACAGAAGAAACAGGACTGAAATAGTTGAGCAACAGGTTTGCTTGGTTTTAAAGGTTACATTGCACAACCTGGGAAAGGTATCCCATGATATAAAAGACTGTTCTAACTCACCCTGGACATCTAGCCAGACCAACCAGGGGCTTACAAAAGCCCCTCAGCCCCCACAACACTGATCCCATGACACATGGCCTCTTGGATCCTGTGGCCACTCTCAACTGGAGAATATATGAAATAAATTGGCACTTGCTTTTCTTGATAGAAAATCTATTTTTTAAAGAAAAATAGAATCTAAAATTATAATCCAAAATGAATGCATGCACACAAAGTTGAGAAAACAGTAATGATGCTAATCCAAATAACAGTACCATTTTTGTGTTGTTTGAAAACTGCATATTTTGACTGTCACATACAAAGAATTTCTCATTCCTAATAGAGGAGGAAACAATCAAACATTCAAGAGTCTCTTTTACCTTTTGAAATACCAAATACTAAAAAGTAAGATTTAATTTGTTTCCAGAATCAGAGAAAGTTATATGAGAGACATCTTCTTAGATTCTCAAAGAAAACAAATCTAAAATATTTAAAATGATTCTTTAAAACATATATATTAATGGTCTTCCCTGAAAATCAGTGGCTACGTTGAGATTTATTTTTCCCAAAAGAAGTTAATTTTTTTGCTAGGTCTAACTTTTACATATTCATATGTAAAAAGGTAAATATATATTTAAAAAATTAACTTCAAAACTGTTCATTGTAACTGCTGCTTCCTACTTAATCATCGATTTGGTTCACATTAATAATGCAAACTTCTACTTGCAGATCCATCTATGTCATTATGCTAGCCTGGAGGAACCACACATTAAAAAGGATGAGAGAGATTTCATCACTCTCATTACTTCTTTTAAGCACATTCATGAGAATAATGCATCAATTATGACAAGTTGATAGGTTGCTAAGGGCAGACTTATACCTGTGATTTGGACTTGTAAGCCTTTTCTAAATAAATTCTATTTAAAAAGTTAACTAGTTGCATCAAGAAATGAATTACTTTCTATAAAACAAGATACATAATTTTTGAACTTTTTCGTATTAAGTAATTTACAAAACTTACAAAAGAACTGCAAAAATAGGACATACAATTCCTGATATTTTTTATCCAGTTTCACCAGCTTTACCAGTCTGTCTCATTTGCTTTAGCATTTGCTTTCTCTCTTTCTCTGCCTATCTATCTATGCATGTATTTATAGTTATTATTTTACATGTTCAGGGATTTCAAGATTAATACAATATTATATTATTATCTAATATACTGCCCATAGTTAAACTTCACCAGTAATGATCTTTATGACAACCTTTCTCCTAATTCAGAATCCAATCAAGGATTATTCACTGCATTTAGTTGTTATGGCTTTCAATCTCCATTAATCTGGAAAGTTGCCCAGCCTTCCTCTTAAATGTTTTTTAAAAATACAGTCTATTTGTTTTTACAGAATATTTTCCAATTTGGATTTCTTTGAAGTTCCCTCATTAGGAGATCAAAGTATGTATCTCTGGCAAGAATGAGTAATAAGTGATGCTGTGTCTTTGGTGCATTGCATTAGGGACACACAATGAGAAGTTTTTCTCATTAGTGATTTTAACTTGATTACTTGGTAAAGGTGATACCCATTAGCAAAACAATACGAATTCTGGTTGCAAATAGGAAATAATTATATTAAATTTTAGAGTTATTTTGTATGGATTGGTTTTGAATATTAAAATTTCACATTTAATGACATAATACCAAGCACACAAAAATAAGAAAATATACAAGACTTGTTGAATGAAATGCGAGGAATCCAAACAAGAAATATTACTTATTATATCAATGACTAATGGGACTACATGACTTAATAAAAATAGCTTTGATATATTTTATGTACACTACCTGAAATACACTTTAGCAGGTATAATTTCTAAACTTTATTATAGACCTGAACATTTTTAATTTTGGCTCCATTCTGCCTATGATGCATGAAAATTCAGTGGTTCTTTTGGAATTAACAAGTAGTAAATGGAAAAAACAAGATTTGAATTCAAATCTACCTGGATCTCAAAGCCCTGCTTACTCTTGCATTTCATACAGCAGTTCCACTAAATGAAAAATCTAAGTTGCTATATGTTAGCCAAAATCAAATATAAATGTTATTGATTTTTCTCCACATAAAAAAGTAGATTAACTTTTGAAGAGAATTTTAAATGCCAATGGTAAATTTCAAAAATTATCTTAGAAGTGTATCTTAAAACAAGCATTGAGAATAATGGAAATCTGTTGTGCCAATTTTAAGTAAGTCTTGCTGTATATATTGAACTTTTATCTACTTACTGAACTTTTATTTGCCATATGTCTCTCTCTTGATTACATACTTTCCCCCTGTTCCCACATCTTCCCATTTAGCCATCTTATTCATCTGTATCTTTCTTTCTGTATATTTGACTCTCTAGATTTCTCTGACATTATGGCCTCTTCCCCTTTTGTTTCCTTATTTCCATTGTATTAACAGGAACTTGGGCACTGAAGATCATCTCAAGGGATCTATCCTAAACCCTATGCCATAAGCACTTTCATTAGCAATTTTAGATGGCTAAGAGTAATTTCAAACTGAAAGAGGTTGCTGCCACCAAGGAAATTTGCATTAAAACTAAAATTACAAAAGGACAGAAAAACGGATGAACAAGAACAGGAGATGCTTAGTGGGATACCACTAATGTGATCTCACAAGAGCCTGAGCCAGACCTGCCTGTCTGTCTGAGGGTCTCCTGAGGAGGCATGGGTCAGCAGTGGTCTGCCGTGTAGACAGGGCTACAGGCAGCAGCAGTCCCGGGAGGTGCGTACTGGCATAAGACTTCTTGGAGGTCACCATTACCCTACCACAGGACCTGCAGACTCTAAGACTGGGTCGTCTCAGGCCAAACGACTAACAGAGAGCACAGCTCCACCCATCAGCAGACAACTAGATTAAAGATTTACTGAGCATGGCTCTGCCCACAGAGCAAGACCCAGTTTTCCCCACAGCCAGTCCTTCCCATTAGGAAGCGTGCACAAGCCTCTTATCCTCATCCATCAGAAAGCAGACAGAAGAAGCAAGAAGTACACTCCCACTGCATCCAGAACGAAAACCACACTTACAGGAAGCTAACCAAAACGATCACATGGATAACTGCCTTGTGTAACTCAAAGAGGCTATGAGCTATCTTGTGCAGGGCCACCCAAGATGGACAGGTCATGGTGGAGAATTCTGACAAAACGTGGTCTACCGGAGAAGGGAATGGCAAACCACTCCCGTATTCTTGCTTTGAGAACCCCATGAACAGTATGAAAAAGCAAAAAAGACATGACACTGAAAGAAGTGCCTCCTAGGTCAGTAGGTGTCCAATATGCTGCTGGGGAAGAATGGAGAAATAGCTCCAGAAAGAATGAAGAGGCTAGGCCAAAGTGGAAATGATGCTCAGCTGTGGATGTGTGTGGTGATGAAAGTAAAGTCTGATGCTATAAAGAACAACACTGCATAGGAACATGGAATGTTAGGTCCATGAATCTAAAAGAAATTGGATGTGGTCAAGCAGGAGATAGCAGGAGTGAACATCAACATCTTAGAAATCAGTGAACTAAAATGGACAGGAATGGGTGAATTAAATTCAGATGATCATTATACCTACTACTGTGGGCAAGAATACCTTAGAAGAAATGGAATAGCCCTCATAGTCAACAAAAGAGTCCAAAATGCAGTAGTTGGGTATAATCTCAAAAAATGACAAAATGATCTCAGTTTGTTTCCAAGACAAACCATTCAACATCACAGTAATCCAAATCTATGCCCCAACCATTAATGCCAAAGAAGCTGAAGTTGAATGATTCTATGAAGACCTATAAGATCTTCTAGAACTAACACCAAAAAAATATATTCTTTTCATCATAGGGGATTGGAATGCAAAAGTAGGAAGTCAAGAGATACCTGGAATAACAGGCAAATTTGGCCTTGGAGTACGAAATGAAGCACAGAAAAAGCTAACAGTTTCACCAAGAGAACACACTGGTCATAGTAAACACCCTCTTCCAACAACACGAGAGATGACAATTTACACATGGACATTACCAGCTGGTCACTACCAAAATCAGACTGATTATGTTCTTTGCAGCCAAAGATGGAGAAGTCAACACAGTCAGCAAAAACAACACCTGGAGCTGACAGTGGCTCAGATCATGAACTCCTTATTGCAAAATTCTGGCTTAAACTGAAGAAAGTAGGGAAGACCACTAGACCATTCAGGTATGACCTAAATCAAATCCTTTAATGATTATACAGTAGAGGTGACAAATAGATTCAAGCATTTGGATCTAGTAGGCAGACTGCCTGAAGAATTATGGATGGAGGTTCATAACACTGTACAGGACACGATGACCAAAACCATCCCAAAGAAAAAGAAATGCAAGAAGGCAAAGTGCCTGTCTGAGGAAGCCTTACAAATAGCTGAGAAAAGAAGAGAAAAGCAAAAGAGAAAGGGAAAGACATACCCAAGTGAATGCAGAGGTCCAGAGAATAGCAAGGAGAGATAAGAAAGCTGTCTTAGTGAACAATGCAAAGAAATAGAGGAAAATAAAGGATGGGAAGGACTAGAGATCTCCTCAAGAAAACTGAAGATACCAAAGGAACATGTCATGCAAAGATGAGCACAATAAAGCACAGAAACGGCCAGGACCTCACAGAAGCAGAAGAGATTAAGAAGAGGTGGCAAGAATACACAAAAGAACTATACCAAAAATGCCTTAATGACCTGGATAACCACAACGGTGTGGTCACTCACCTAGAGCCAGACATTCTGGAGTGTGTAGTCAAGTGGGCCTCAGGAAGCATTACTAAAGGACAAAGCTAGTGGAGGTGATGGAATTCCAGCTGAGCTATTTCAAATTCTAAAAGATAGTGCTGTTAAAGTGCTGCACTCAATATGCCAGCAAATCTGGAAAATTCAGCAGTCGCCACAGGACTAGGAAAGGTCAGTTGTCATCCCAACCTGAAAGAAAGGCAATGCCAAAGAATGTTCAAACTACCATATAAGTGAGCTCATTTCACATGCTAGCAAGGTGATGCTTAAAATCTTTCAAGCTAGGCTTCAGCAGTATGTGAACCGAGAACATCCAGATGTACAAGCTGAGTTTAAAAAAAGCAGGGGTACCAGAGGACAGATTGCTAACACCTGTTGGATCATAGAAAAAGGAAGAGAATTCCAGAAAAACATCTACTTCTGTTTCACTGACAACACTAAAGCCTTTGACTGTGTGTATCACAACAGACCTTGGAAAATTCTTCAAAGAGATGGAATACCAGATCACCTTACCTGTCTCCTGAGAAACGGGTATGCAGATCAAGAAGCAGCAGTTAGAATCAGACGTGGAACAATGGACTGATTCAAAATTGGAAAAAAGTATGTCAGGGCTGTACATTGTCACCCTGCTTATTTTACTTATTTGAAGAGTATATCTTGTGAAATGCCAGGCTGGGTGACTCACAAGCTGGAATCAAGATTGCCAAGAGAAATGTCAATAAGCTCAGATATGCAGGTGATACCACCCTTATGGCAGAAAGAGAAGAAGAATTAAAGAGCCTCCTGATGAGGGTGAAAGAGGACAGTGAAAAAGCTGGATTAAAACTCAACATTTAAAAAACTAACAGCATGGCATCCGTTCCCATCACTTACTGGCAGATAGATGGGGAAAAAGTAGAAACACAGACAGATTTCATTTTCCTGGGCTCCAGAATCACTGCAGATGGTGACTGAAGCCACAAAATTAAAAGACACTTGCTCCTTGGAAGCAAAGTTATGACAAATCTAGACAGCATATTGAAAAGCAGAGACATTACTTTGCCAACAAATGTCCATCTAGTCAAAGCTATCATTTTTTCCAGGAGTCATGTACAGATGTGAGAGGTGGCCCATAACAAAGGCTGAGCGCTGAAGAATTGATGCTTTTGAATTGTGGTCCTGGAGGCCTCTTGAGAGGCCCTTGGACTGCAAGGAGATTAAACCAGTCAATCTTAAGGAAATCAATCCTGAATATTCACTGGAAGGACTGATGCTGAAGCTGAAGCTCCAATTCTTTGGCCACCTGATGCAAGCAGCCAACTCACTGGAAAAGACCCTGATGCTGGGAAAGGGCAGGAGGGCAGGAGAAGAAAAGAGCGGCAGAGGGTGAAATGGTTGGAAGGCATTGCTGAATCAATGGACACGAGTTTGCGCAGACTGTGGCAGATGGTGAAGGACAAGGAAGTCTGGTGTGCTGCAGTTCATGCAGTCGCAAAGAATTGGGCACAACTTAGTGACTGAACAACACAGTAGTGTAATTACTTTAGGAAAGAAAAATGATCTGTTCAACTAAAAAGTGGCACAGGATGGCGTTTATACAAGTATACCAGGAGAGAATAGAAAAGAATAGAGGATTAGGGTGATTTTCATTGTAAATATGAGTCAAGAAAGTAACACATTTGGAACTGTGTCTAACATTGTTATGTATGAGCAATACTACAAAATATATTAACCATGAAGCTACCTTTCCTTTGTTCCCAGGATGGGTTAATCCTAAATTATAGTAATGTTTCTATTTTGGCTGTTTACATTTTTTAAAGTGTGCATATTATAGGAATATGCCAAAAATAAACACTTATAGATATATTACAAATTACTTAGATTCCCGGGGAAAGCAACTTAAAGCTTCAAAGGACATATAATAAGACCTATAAGGAAAAATTTAAGAAAATGAGCTTATTAAACTACTGTCTATTTCAGAACTGTTAATATGGACTGTATTAAAGCAGAAAACTTCTCATATAAGGGCATGGAAATATTATTTATAGAAACAAAGAGCTGTTTGGACTACAGGATCTAAGAATAATTGGTATTACTTTGGGGGATGAATACAACTTGCTAAACACTTCATTATTATTTCTAAACTTTGCACCAGTCTGAAAGGAAGTACCATTAGCTTCAAGTTCTAATAATTACTAGTAATAAGCACTTTATTCCTTAATCAATAGGTGCTTACTTTAAAAAGCAAATGGCTGCTGAAGAAAACAGTCTTTTCTTTCAATCTTATCAAATGAAAAACATTTCATCAGATAATTATTTTGTTGTCAATATCTAACAAGTAGCTGTTTTGATGGGGGAAAGGAAGGAGAAGATACAATAATTTCAGGGTACTGAGATTTACCAGGGTGACTAGTTTGAGCTGAGTATTAGAGTAGGATTATTGTGACTTAAAGGATATGATAGGCATATTACAATTTGTTTTGCATCTCACATGGCAACAACCACTACACTGAGCATCATCTGCCTGCATTTGGGAAGGTTCCCTGGGAAGGGAGTTTCTGTCCAGCTTGTTCCAAGCAGCACAGCGAGCAGAGCCAGAGAAGATGCAGGACTCATGCAGAGTAGATGCAAAGATGAATGCCCTAATTATAAAGGAGAACAGACACTGGAAGCAGCTACTCAGAGAGAGAGCTTGCAGTCCCCAAGCTCTCTTAAGGGTAATACCTCTGTGGACCACATACCCCTAACTGGACGTGACTAGACACACTGAGGGAGGACAAGCATAGCTCTGAATAAGAGGCAAAGGAGTAGTTGTTTTTTTAAAAAATTAAATGTTGGAGTAGCAAATGGCAACCCACTCCAGTACTGTTGCCTGGAAAAGTCTATGGACAGAGGAGCCTGGCAGGCTACAGCCCATGGGGTTGCAAAGAGTTAACAAAACTGAGCAGCTGAGCACAAACAAGGGCCCACTTTAATCCAGACTGATTGCATCTCAAAATGCACAATCACATGTACAAAGATTATTTTTGCAAGAGGTCCTCTTTGTAGGTTCTGGGGGTTACAACTTGGGCATACCTTTGGGGCCACTATTAAACCTGCTGGGGTCTGGTAAGAAAAAAAAATTAAATGTGATGAGTAAAACAGTTATTTCTACCAAAGCAAAAACAGACAATTACCACATTACAAAAACATTTTATCCAGAGAACCTCAGAGTTCAGGTTTTCCGAATCACTAATTTTTTTAAATAGGCCACCTCTCCTAATTTTCAGAAATACTTCCAATTAGAAATTGGTGACTATGCTGTGCATGTCCTCAGTTGGTCCTATTCTTTGTGACACTGGGGACTGTAACCCACCAGGCTCCTCTGTCCATAGGATTTCTCAGGCAAGAATACTGGAATGGGTTGCTATTTCCTCCTCCAGGGGATCTTCCTGACCCAGGAATCAAACCTGTGTCTCTTGTATCTTCTGCATTGACAGGCAGATTCTTTTTACCACTGAGCCACCAGGGAAGCCAGGAATTGGTAAATACAGTTCAGTTCAGTTCAGTTCAGTCGCTCAGTTGTGTCCGACTCTTTGCGACCCCACGAATTGCAGCATGCCAGGCCTCCCTGTCCATCACCATCTCCTGGAGTTCACTCAAACTCATGTCCATCGAGTCCGTGATGCCATCCAGCCATCTCATCCTCTGTCGTCCCCTTCTCCTCCTGCCCCCAATCCCTCCCAGCATCAGAGTCTTTTCCAATGAGTCAACTCTTTACATGAGGTGGCCAAAGTACTGGAGTTTCAGCTTTAGCATCAGTCCTTCCAAAGAACACCCAGGAATGATCTCCTTTAGAATGGACTGGTTGGATCTCCTTGCAGTCCAAGAGACTCTCAAGAGTCTTCTCCAACACCACAGTTCAAAAGCATCAATTCTTTGGCACTCAGCTTTCTTCACAGTCCAACTCTCACATCCATACATGACCATTGGAAAAACCATAGCCTTGACTAGATGGAGCTTTGTTGGCAAAGTAATGTCTCTGCTTTTCAATATGCTATGTAGTTTGGTCATAACTTTCCTTCCAAGGAGTAAGCATCTTTTAATTTCATGGCTGTAATCACCATCTGCAGTGATTTTGGAGCCCCCCAAAATATGGTAGATGTTGTGAGAGGGCATCAGAGGGCAGACACACTGAAACCATAATCACAGAAAACTAGTCAATCTAATCATATGGACCAGAGCCTTGTCTAACTCAATGAAACTAAGCCATGCTGTGTGGGGCCACCCAAGATGGGAGGGTCATGGTGGAGAGGTCTGAAAAAATGTGGTCCACTGGAGAAGGGAATGGCAAAACACTTCAGTATTCTTGCCTTGAGAACCCCATGAACAGTATGAAAAGGCAAAATGATAGGATACTGAAAGAGGAACTCCCCAGGTCGGTAGGTGCCCAATATGCTACTGGAGATCAGTGGAGAAATAACTCCAGAAAGAATGAAGGGATAGAGCCAAAGCAAATACAAGATCCAGTTGTGGATGTGACTGGTGATAGAAGCAAGGTCCAATGCTGTAAAGAGCAATATTGCAAAGGAACCTGGAATCTTAGGTCCATGAATCAAGGCAAATTAGAAGTGGTCAAACAGGAGATGGCAAGAGTGAATGTCGACGTTCTAGGAATCAGTGAACTAAAATGGACTGGAATGGGTGAATTTAACTCAGATGATCATCATAACTACTACTGCGGGCAAGAATCCCTTAGAAGAAATGGAGTAGCCATCATGGTCAACAAAAGAGTCTGAAATGCAGTACTTGGATGCAATCTCAAAAACGACAGAATGATCTCTGTTCGTTTCCAAGGCAAACCATTCAATATCACAGTAACAATTCAAGTCTATGCCCCAAGCAGTAACGCTGAAGAAGCTGGGGTTGAACGGTTCTATGAAGACCTAGAAGACCTTTTAGAGCTAACACCCCAAAAGGATGTCCTTTTCATTACAGGGGACTGGAATGCAAAAGTGCGAGGTCAAGAAACACCTGGGGTAACAGGCAAATTTGGCCTTGGAATACAGAATGAAGCAGGGCAAAGGCTAATAGAGTTTTGCCAAGAGAACACACTGGTCATAGCAAACACCCTCTTCAACAACACAAGAGAAGACTCTACACGTGGACATCATCAGATGGTCAACACCGAAATCAGATTGATTATATTCTTTGCAGCCAAAGATGGAGAAGCTCTGTACAGTCAGCAAAGCCAAGACCGGAGCTGACTGTGGCTCAGATCATGAACTCCTTATTGCCAACTTCAGGAATTGGTAAAGGGCAGGCTAATTGATTTGGGTGAATTTCAGACATGAAAATATGCTCTTATGATTTTTCTAAACTCCTATGTTGTCCTACACCAGCTTATAAGCATTTGATAGGAAAATAGTGGGAGAAGTGGGGGAAGGTCTCGGTGGGGACCTCAGGAAAGTTCAGGCACCTAGGTTTAATTTATTCAGTTCACTCTGCTTGTCTTACTGCCAACAACGTCTTTCTCTTCACAAAAACGTTAATAATTATTACCACATTGTCCTCTTATTTACTTATTAAAATATGGATGGATCCCTGGTGGCTCAGTGGTAAAGAATCCTCTTGCCAATGCCGGAGACCCAGGTTCAAACCCCAGGTCAGGAAGATCCCCTGTAGGGGGAAATGGCAACCTACTCCAGCAGTCTGGCCTGGAAAATCCCATGGACAGAGGAACCAGTTGGGTTACAGTCCAGGAGCTTGAAAAAGAGCTGGACATGACTCAAGAACTAAAACAACAGCAATAAATTATGTACTAGGCAAAGAATTAAATTGATCCAACAATTTCACGCTTCCCTGATAGCTCAGCTGGTACTAATCCACCTGCCCAATGCAGGAGACCCTGCTTTGATTCCTAGGTCAGGAAGACCTGCTGCAGAAGGGATAGACTATCCACTCCAGTATTCTGGCCTGGGGAATTCCAGGGACTGTGGTTCACAAAGAGTCGGACACGACTGAGCAACTTTCACTGTCACTTTCAATAACTGCACACTTTATTTCCATCTGAAAGACCATAAATGTTATTGTATCTCTCTTTCCTTGTGTGTAAAATGGGTGTGCTAAAGGACAATGAAATAACTAGATGATCTATGAAGTCTCTTTCCATTTTAAAAGTATCTGTTTCTATGGTCTCTCTAGGCTGATACTGTTGCTTGTGTACTATGGAGTCAGACCCCAGCTCTGCCCTCTCCTCAGTGTGGGACTTTGGGCAGGTTACCTAACCCCCTGTGGAACCAGCTTCCTTGTGTTCCTGCCATCATTACAATCCTCACTTGGTACACTTTCTTGGTCAAATTACTTAAGCCGTGTACAAGATGCTATGGACAGGAGTTGAAGACATGTAATACCTGCAAAAGAAACACAACATAAAACCTCACAATGTCTCTCATAGGAGAGCCTTAATAAAGTTAATCCCATCCTTTCTGCTACCTTTGGAGAGTTTCCTCACCCATTTCAAACTAATGTCACACACAATTTCCCTTGGGAAAACAGGGCAGGGGGTGAGAAAACTATTAGGTTTTATGCTTTGGAGTTTGATATAGGGTTTGTATTACCACAGTTTCTCTTTCATCTTTTATCACTCATTATGATCAAAATCACCTGGCATGTACATTAGCTATCTATGTTCTCAAAGTCAAGGCTCTAAATAAATGCATATGAACATGACCTGAAACACTTATTTAACAGAAATACAAACGACCAGGTCAAAGAGACAGATAAAATTTATGAGAATCTCAAATTTTTCTGGATTTTTAAAAATCCTTTGCTCATTATTTGAACTATCTGTCTTATTAAAATTTAAAATATTTTGTCCAAATTAGACCCATGAACTATTTTATTGATTTTTTTCTTTTTAATTATATATTCTCACCTCAGCATAGGTGAAAATCCTTAGAACAAGTGGATATATAAATCATATATAAATACTTAAGGATCATGTAAAAATATGATCTTCATGAACATTTTTAGGTCACATGCAGAACAAGTATATACATTGTGACATCAATAAATACTTTTAGAATTAATGAAAACAAAAAGATCTCAGGAGGTCTGTTTTACAATGTGTCATCCTCAATATTTCTTTCATTTTTTGCTAAGTGGACACATTAAAGGGCAAAGCAATTATTTAATCTTTCCTCATTCATGTTACCATCACCTCCAAATTACAAAATTAATGTACATTTCTTCAGCTTTCATAGAAATCTATTGAATATTGTTTCTCTGGACTTCTGCCAAAAGCCTATGTTGAAATGACCATGAAAAGAATATTGTGGCATCTTTCATTAAATTGCAATTTGGTGACATTTTTGTTTGTACAGTATCCTTCATAATAAGATCTGTGAGCTAAATTTCCTTTAAGTTCAATGTTAAGCAATATTTGTTTCTTCTGAGCAACTGATATATTTCAGTTTAGTGGTTAGTAAGACTATGCAACTTACATTTCCCCTTTTACCAAGAAATTCTGAGTTAAGTTTTCTACTCAGTTTTAACATCTAGTCATTTTTAAGGTTTCAGGTAAATTATTCACCATCTCTACCCATTTTTTCCACTCATTCATAAACTAGCTTTTGTTTTTTCTCATTTTTAAGTGCCTCTGTACTTTATTACATGCTACTTCAAATTCTAATATTTTTTATTTT
Source organism: Oryx dammah (assembly GCF_014754425.2). Taxonomy (NCBI): domain Eukaryota; kingdom Metazoa; phylum Chordata; class Mammalia; order Artiodactyla; family Bovidae; genus Oryx; species Oryx dammah. The sequence continues at coordinate 44,186,481 of NW_024070202.1, read as the reverse complement.
TTTAAAAATTAATTTTTTGTATTGAAGGATAATTGCTTTATAGAATTTTGCTGTTTTAAAGAGCACAGATAAATAACTTTACATTGTCAAACTTAATATAACTTTTTTTTCTTAAACCATTAGTGTAATTAAAGCCAATGCATTTGAGTATATAATACAAAAGCTTAAATTTATCTCTTTCTAAACAGTACTTGATCACAAGAGGCAAATGCTACGAATATGTGTTTATTTAGACATAATCTATTAACATACTGTAGTGGCAAGTATATGTGGTTGTTACCTCTAACTACGTCACACTGCTCCAAACAGAAATATGTACACTATTAGTACGGGCTTGCCAAGTGGCTCAGTGGTAAAGAATCCACCTACAGTGCAGGAGGTGCAGGTTCCATCCCTGGGTTGGGAAGATGCCCTGGAGGAAATGGCAACCTACTCCAGTATTCTTGCCTGAGAAATCCAGTGGACAAAAAGTCTGGTAGGCTATGGGGTCATGGGGTGGCAAAAGAATTGGACGTGATTTAGCAACTAAACAACACTATTGGTACAATGCTATGCACTCCTAATACTCTGAAAAATTCCTTTAATTTTATAAACCATAGGGCTTTATACTTAAATTTAAAGAATCTCAATTGTTCTCTGGATTTATAGTCAGAAAAGAAACAAGTCTGACCTATTTCTGGGTGTGGTTTCTAAAGTTTTTATCCCCTTTGATTAGCTGAATATTTGAGGTCATCTTGAAATATGAATCTTGTCAGTCCAGGGGTTATGGAAATCTTGTACTTGTCCTTGAGAAGACCCTAATGAAGATCACTGTGGTGGAGTATTTATTCTCCGTGAATTAGCCTTATTCATGCAACAGAAGGGCTTAGCTGTGGAAGCCACTAAGAAACAACTTGGACACCCACACATCCAAATACAGCCATTTCAATATTACTCTTTGGTTCTAATAAAATTAGGGGTAAAACCTTCTTCTAGTCACCATCATCTATGAACTCTGAATTGGCTATGTGTGAGGAGAACATCAAGCACTAATACCAGTGGTGGAAAGAACACATACAAGAATAGAAATGAGAAGGAAGTACCCTCCAGGTGCTGCTACCAGATCATTTTCAGCCTCTGTGCAATAAATCAGGCCTCTCCTGGATTGGTTCCAAGTATACCATGGAAAAAAGCCAGCTCTAAAATTAATATTCTGCTGATAATTTGATCATTGCATAAAAATCGAGAAGGGATGACATTACCTTCTCTTCCTTTTTGGCCTTTTATTCAGGAACACATGTCATTTAAACAACTCCATTCTTGCAAAAGGAAGTCAATCATACCTCCAACCTGTAAAACAACTAGAACAAATACATATGTTGAGAGAAGCGTGCTCATGGGAGATTATCTGAAGAATATGAAATCAATCCACTCCTCTAGATAAGCAGTCACAAACTAAGATTGATTTAACCCACAGAAATATTTTGTTTGGCTCACAGCGTGTTTTTTTTAAATTTGAGCCAACACTGAAAAATAGTGAGATTTCAAATATAGAAGGTGGCCACAGTGTCCTTAGTGTCCCCACATGGCAATATCTATTGGGATTGAGAAATGGCAGCTGCTCCCCATAGCTGGGCCAGAGGCTCTCCAGGTGATCACAGTCCATAAAAATACAGAGAGTCTAAAATCAGAGAGGCCAGCAGAGAACTGAATGCCAGGAATGCATCGCTATTGCAATTGTAGTGTCAGTATTGCTTTTACTTAATTCCACTTAGGTGGCTGTCATCAGCACCCCGCATGTCATCTGACCGTAGACTCACTTCACTGGAATCTGGCCCTTTTTTTTTTTAATAGTACCTGGAATCTAACTCTTCCTTTCATGACGTTAATAAAAATCAATCCTTTACTCTCCCACACAGATATTGATAGTGCTTTTCCTATCCCATCAGAAGAGTAAGATCTCAATTATGGTACTTCCTTTCTTTTCATCATCTCATCACACCCCAGCACAGAAAATACACTTGCCTACTACTGTAGACCGTGGTGATTATCCCCAAGAGGATTATGTATCCCCCCCCACCAACAGATGTCAGGTTTAGCCAATGGAATGTGAACAGATATGATATATATAATATCTGAGTAGAAGCTTTAAAAGACAGTGAATTTCCACCAGCCATCTTTACCTGCCATACCAAAAAGCAATGATCCTTCAGCCTAGCTCCTGAAATGAGCACACATGTTACACCTACTTGAAGGCTGATAGAGCTGCAAGTAACTCACATCCTACATGTAATATGAGCAAGCTACTAAGATTACCACCTTGGGAAATGAGTTCATCGTCACATGGCATTCAAACTGAATAATGTCACTCAATTCTTATTTCTAAGTATTCACAGAAGAAAATTGGCTGCTAATGAGGAACTATGAAAGAAAGAAGAATCTCTATTTTCTAAGGTCTTACAATCTGTAATATTAAAAAAAAAAAAAAACCAAAAACAGTGGCATTTGGAGATGTTTGACTTTTGCCTTCAGAGAGACTACCACAAGTCAGTTCTTCTGGTTCCATCAATGACAGAAGGATCTTGCTGAGAAACACAAAAGGCAAACAGACACAGGAATAAGGGTAGTGTTACAGAAACTATCCTCAAGAAAAATCCTTGTTTTTGTCAGAAAGTGAATTTTTCTGAAGCCCTTGACTGTGTCAGGTACTATGGAGGGTTCCTAAATGGGCCAGGAGAGGTATCCCTAACAGTTGTTGCTAAGAACAGGAAATTGAGCAAGAACAGGAAAACAAAGATTTCTTGAAATGTTGTTTAAAGCAAACTGGCTAATAATTTCACCTCCCATTCATTTACTAATAACTCCCAGGTCTTTATTTTTCAGTTCAGATTTTTCACTTGTGTTCCAGACCTGCATTTGTAGCTTGCTGTTAATTGATGTACCTCAAACTCAACATTCAAAATCTCATTAGTCTTCTCCATATCATCTCCCTAATCTGCTTCTCTCCCTCTACTTATCTTAGTGAATAGCATCGTACTTCTAACCATTAAAAAAAAAATAGGCATCATCTTAGGACCAGAGGCTGCAACCTAGCTGCTTATTTACTGAAGTTGTTTATTTTGGTTCAGACAGAACTTAAAAAAAAAAAAAAAAAACAACTTTGAACCAACATTTAAGATTTGGGAGATGTCACAGAAAAATAAAAGATTTAGGATTCTCTTTAAAAACCAGATGATGCAACATCAGGCTCCACTTACACAGAACAATGGGCTAAAACTGAAGAGTAAATGTTCCATTTAGACTCAGGTAAGCTCTCATTTCCGGAGAAAGCAATGGCACCCCACTCCAGTACTCTTGCCTGGAAAATCCCATGGACAGAGGAGCCTGGAAGGCTGCAGTCCATGGGGTCGCTGAGGGTTGGACACAATGAGCGACTTCACTTTCACTTTTCACTTTCTTGCATTGGAGAAGGAAATGGCAACCCGCTCCAGTGTTCTTGCCTGGAGAATCCCAGGGACGGCAGAGCCTGGTGGGCTGCTGTCTATGGGGTCGCACAGAGTCAGACACGACTAAAGTGACTTAGCAGCATGCTCTCATTTCAGCTAGTATTCATAACAGCCACAATGGGTGCTGAGGTTTCTTTGACTCATTTTTGTCAACTGTTTGGCCCTTGAGGCATCTGAGATTATGACTTGTGCTAAGTTCTTTCTCCTCTCCATACCTCCACCAGAACCATCAGCCAGTCCTACAGATTCTAGCATTTCTCCAATCCGTTTCCCTCTTCTTCATCTCAACTGCTATATTCTTACTGTGGGATCTCAAACAATGCTCATCTGGACTGCTGTTAATAGTTGAAATAACTCCCGTTCCATCTGTCTAATGAATTCCCAAACTCCAGTGAAGTAAAGTGATGCAATGATAAAGCTCAAATTCCTCTAGTACATGGTACCAGGCCATTCATTCCTGATCTCTACCCACCACTCATTTCGCTCCCAGGGTAGTCTATATTCCAGTACTTTCAAATGGTTCTGCTAACCAGGTGGATTATTTCTGTCCTCTAGATCCTGCTGCTCTTTATGCCTACAATATTTTCATCTCATCATTCAACCCACACAACCACATTCGTAACTCCAGAGATTCTGTTCAACCATTAACTTCTTTTTGAAGACTTTTCAATCTAATTCTCAATTCTGCATGCAGATATGACCATTGCAGGCCTACATCTATTCCTTTTAATGTCCCCTGTAAGACTGCTATATTGATGACCACAACATTTTATTGTGTCTATACTTGTGTCAATACTTGCTTGTATTAGACTGGGAGTCTGCCTCATTTGCCCTTATATTTCCAGACCCATGCTTGCTGCATACAGCTGCTTAATAAATACTGGCCTGAATGAATAAACAAATGATTACATCAAATGATTATCTATAGGTAGGCTGTTCTCATAAATAGGTTGATCATCCACCTATAATCCTCTTTAAACCACTGATTTGCTTTTATCTGGAGATTATTCAAGGGTTAAAATTTTTAGCTCAGTTCAAGAAAATTAATTCAATTTCTAAAATAGTAGGAGCTCAAATCAATGAGGTATATTTGTATTAACAATGTTTCTCCGGTATTATTCTTAAGAAAGATACCATATATTGCCTCTGACACCTGGAGGCAAATGATTGGTAAGTAATTTATGATTCAGATTAATTATAGCATATGTAGGACACACATCAATGTGTCTTATGGATATAGTTTATAAATAACACTGGTTATAGATATCAATCTTCTTAATGAAGGAAAAAATACAATAGGACCTTTAGAGAATGAATTATGAATCAACCAACTTTTACAACATAAAGAAAATGCAAATGGCACATCTCCAGGTAATATACTTTGTATTACTCTCTAGAAAGCCATATTAATATAAAACTAAAGGTATTTAAGGCTCCAAATTTTTAGATAAAATCACACAAAAACACCTCTCTTGGAATTCTAAAGACAGTCATTCATTCAACAAATATTTATTGAGTACCTACTGTGAACTGGGCACTGTTCTAAACTTTAGGGATACTGCTGCCTTTATAAATAAGACTAAAGGTTGGGGAAGCCAGTACAATTTTACACCAGGTTGGAAGATAAAGGGAGCCCAGGGCTGACTTTGTAGCATATCAAAAACAAATTTCAATTGGCTGGGGAACTGGATGATATTTTTTTTTCCACTTTGCACCAATCCACATTGTGCAGCTGGCCTCATCAAATTTAGAGTGTGTTTTGGGGGGCGGGGGTGAGGGGGAGGGCATAGGGCAGGTCAACAGTTAACCAAAAAAATAAAAAAGAGCAAAATACAAAGTCTGTCTAGAAAGTAATAAGTCTGTAAGAGAAATAAATCAGGGAAGAGTCATGAGGAGTGCTGAGTGGTAGAGATGCAATTTAAAATATGGCGGCTAGGGAAAGCCTCACTGAGAAAATGATATTTAAGTAAAGAGCTGAAGAAAGGGAGGGAGAGGGCCATATGGATATGTGGTAGCAAGGCATTCCAGCAGAGGAAGCAACAGCAAATGAGGACACAGGTCCAGACATGCCTGGAAATTTCATGGGACAGCAAAGAAGTCAGTGGCCAGTGTAGCTAGAGCAAAAGGGCAGGGAGGAGAATAGCAGATTCAAAGAGAGAGGTAATCTAGGGGAGGAAAGAGGCAGGATTGGAATTTGTAGGACAGTCCTCTAATCTGAAGGTCCAGTGCTCTCTTTTTATAACAAATGTTTTACATTCTTCCCTTATATCCTGAAATTAACCTCACTGGTGATACAACTTATCTACACACCTGACTTCAAAAGAACTAACACAATACTGAACCTTTAATACAAATGAGAAATAAATGGAAGTTATAACAAAATTAATCTATTTCAATAGGTAAATGTTTAGACATAAACACTGTAAAAGATAAAAATGTCACCTTTCTAACCACTGTAAATGTGACAGGTACAAATGCAAAATGACAAAGGTGTGTTTTCTTTAAGCCTCAAAAGTCACTGATGGTGATGGTGATTCAATCTTTAAAATGCCTTTCTAAATGACAAACCTCTGGTAAAATTCTGAACACTCTATAGAGTGTCATCTTCCCTCAAATTATATGATGGCTGCATTTCTGGAAAATCAAATGTACCTTAAAACCATGCAAAAACATTTTGTATATTTATATAAATGGAGTTAGGTCTAGGTTCAGATCATTATAAACAGGTTTTTCACCTTCCAGAATGTCCAAAGGACATCCAAAAGTCATGCAGAAGACACACAAGGGGACTTTTTGCGATGATGAGAATGCTTTATACTTTTGACTGTTGTGGTGGTTACAAGGGTGTATACATGTGTCAAAACTGATCAAACTGCACAGTTAAAATGGCCCATCTTATTTTATATAAATTTTACCTCTAAAATTGATTTAAAAATCATACAGTATGAGAAATGATTGTTTAAGGGGAAGCTGTAGGATGGACTAGCAGGGGGAAACACACTAAATCCCACTCAATCAAGTTACATCCCAAAAGGTTTACACAAATTTCCAAAACACATCCTGGTGAGCAATACCACATACACTGAGAATACAGCATGCTATCTCTTAGTGGGATGGCAAGTAACTAGGAGGTTTTGAGCTGAGCAGTGATGGAATCTGACATATTTTATAAAGGACTGTTCTGACTTTTGAGGCAGACAGGCAAGGGCTGATGCAGAAAGACCAATTAGAAGACTATCATAACAGGCAGGCAAGAGAGGATAGTAGCTTAGCAAAGTGGTAAATCATTAGATGTATCAGAAAAAACCTTCACAAGTTTCCAACAGACCCCCAAAGGTAATGCAGGAAATAGAAAGAGTTCAAAAAATGTTCCTTAGATTAAAAGAAGGGTAGTATTTCTTAACCATACTCATATAACACTCCACACTTCATTATGCAATGTAATTAAAAAAAAATTTGTGCCTCCAGCTTTATCATTTTATATCTAAATGTAATGAAACATGTTTCTGATGAAATGAGATTTAACAAAAAAATTTTTTTAACTTTACCATAAAAAAGTATATTTCTTGCCTAAGTGAAATACTTTACCTTGGCTATTTCTATGATAATTTAGGTCTTGCAATACCATTAAGCTTAGTGAAATCTGAGAGTTTTTCTAAGTATAGAAATTTAGAAGGTTATGCTGGATTTGTTATAAGATTAGAATCTACTAAATCAAATTATATAAGCTTTGAGATCACAGATAATTTATTATTTGTCTTATTCTGTTAAAATTGGGGGACAGTTAATTGAGGGTTCTAGTTAGCTGACTCCATATACACTAAAGTTTTATATTTAATATTTAAACATTTCCTTTAAAAATATCAGAAAAGCATTTTTGACTGAAATGATTTCTGAGTTTTGCTTCAGAATAATTCACTGGAGAGAGAGAATGGAAGGGAAGTAGATGAGATGAGACTGGCCACAGGCTGATAACTGTCAAAGCTGACAGATAAGTAACAGTGATTTAGCTCACTGTTGTCTTTATTTTTGAATAAATTTAAAATTTTTCATAATGAAAAGTTTAAAAAAATCAGGGTCTGATAATTTAGTCAATATTTGTTGAATAATCTCTATGTGTCCAACTTCTACTGGAGCTTGGGAGAAATTTATTAATTATGAGGATAAGATCTCTATGTTAAAGAGCTCACATCCCAGAGATATAAACAGTTATGAAACAATGTAAAGACTAGATTATTGTTTTAAATGTATAAGTGCTATAGGAGCAAAGAGAGAGTGATTGATTGTTCCTGGTGAAATCACAGAATCTTCCCAGAGGACTGATGTTTAGATTGGGCCCTGAAGGTTACATACACTTTATCTGGGACAAAAAAAGGGGAAAGAAGCCTCCACAAAGAAGGCAACATAATTCCAGAAAATGCTCACACTAAGGCATTAAGAGAAAAACAACAGACAGTGAAAAAAATAAAAAAGTGTGTAAAGAGAGTAAACGATAGTTGTATTTTTACTGCTAGTACCTAAAACAGTGACTAACAATATATTAGGTATTCAAAATTATCCTACTGAATAAATTCATTGTTTGAAAAAGAGATAGGATGAAAATAGCAGAGAGCAGTGTTTTAAAACCCAAGGGAAAAGACAACCCACAAGATGGGAAAAAATATCTGCAACTCATATATATCTGATAGGGGTCTAGTAACTATAAGACAGTTAGAACTGGACATGGAACAACAAACTGGTTCCAAATAGGAAAAGGAGTACGTCAAGGCTGTATACTGTCACCCTGCTTATTTAACTTATATGCAGAGTACATCATGAGAAACGCTGGACTGGAAGAAACACAAGCTGGAATCAAGATTGCCGGGAGAAATATCAATAACCTCAGATACGCAGATGACACCACCCTTATGGCAGAAAGTGAAGAGGAACTAAAAAGCCTCTTGATGAAAGTGAAAGTGGAGAGTGAAAAAGTTGGCCTAAAGCTCAACATTCAGAAAATGAAGATCATGGCATCCAGTCCCATCACTTCATGGGAAATAGATGGGGAAACAGTGGAAACAGTGTCAGACTTTATTTTTTTGGGCTCCAAAATCACTGCAGATGGTGACTGCAGCCATGAAATTAAAAGATGCTTACTCCTTGGAAGAAAAGTTATGACCAACCTAGATAGTATATTCAAAAGCAGAGACATTACTTTGCCAACTAAGGTCCGTCTAGTCAAGGCTATGGTTTTTCCTGTGGTCATGTATGGATGTGAGAGTTGGACTGTGAAGAAGGCTGAGCGCCAAAGAATTGATGCTTTTGAACTGTGGTGTTGGAGAAGACTCTTGAGAGTCTCTTTTACTGCAAGGAGATCCAACCAGTCCATTCTGAAGATCAGCCCTGGGATTTCTTTGGAAGGAATGATGCTAAAGCTGAAACTCCAGTACTTTGGACACCTCATGTGAACAGTTGACTCATTGGAAAAGACTCTGATGCTGGGAGGGATTGGGGGCAGGAGGAGAAGGGGACGACAGAGGATGAGATGGCTGGATGGCATCACCGACTCAATGGATGTGAGTCTGAGTGAACTCTGGGAGTTAGTGATGGACAGGGAGGCCTGGCGTGCTGTGATTCATGGGGTCGCAAAGAGTGGGACACGACTGAGCGACTGAACGGAACTGAACTGAACTGAACTATAAGACAGAAAGAACTGCTATCACTCACCAGTAAAAAGACAAAGAATATAACTAAAAAGTGAGCAAAAGACATGAAAGACATGTTTTCAAAGAAGATACATGAATAGTCAAAAAGCATAAGAAAAGATGCTCAACATCGATGATCTTTGGAAAATGCAAATCAAAACCACAAGGTACCACTTCAAACCCACTAAGATGGCTAGAAATTAGCAAAAGAAAAAAATTTTCTTAAGGAAAATAGCAAGTGTTGGCAAGGATATGGAGAAATTGGAACTCTTGTACATTTCTGGTGAGAATATAAAATGGTGCAGCCACTGTAGAAAATAGGTTAGTGGTTCCTCTGAAAGTTTAACACAGAAGTACCATATGACCTAGCAATATTGCTCAACATACATGTACACACATGTTCACAGCAGCACCACTCACAATGGTCAAAGGTAGAAACAGCGCAGTCCTTAGATGAATGAATAAAGAAAATGTGCTGTCTTATATATGAACCAGTCACAAAGACAAATACTGTGTGATTCCACTTGTGTGTGTGTGTGTGTAGGCTTCCGGAGAAGGGAATGGCAACCCACTCCAGTATTCTTGACTGAAGAATCCCATGGACAGAGGAGCCTGGCAGGCTTGCAAAGAGTCAGACACAACTGAGCAACTAACACTTTCACTTTTTCAGTCTTTTATGATCTATGCCAAAAAATAGAGGAAAACAATAGAATGGGAAAGACTAGAGATCTCCTCAAAGAAAATTAGAGATACCAAGGGAACATTTCATGCAAAGATGGGCACAATAAAGGACAGAAATGGTATGGACCTAACAGAAGCAGACGATATTAAGAAGAGGTGGCAACAATACACAGAGGAACTATACAAAAAAGATCTTCAGGATCCAGATAATCACGATAGTGTGATCACTCACCTAGAGCCAGACAACCTGGAGTGCAAAGTCAAGTGGCCTTAGGAAGCATCACTACGAACAAAGCTAATGAAGGTGCTGGAATTCCAGTTGAGCTATTTCAAGTTCTAAAAGATGATGCTGTGAAAGTGCTGCACTCAATATGCCAGCAAATTTGGAAAACTCAGCAGTGGCCACAGGACTGGAAAAGGTCAGTTTCCATTCCAATCCCAAAGAAAGGCAATGCCAAAGAATGCTCAAACTACTGCACAATTGTACTCATCTCACATGCTAGCAAACTAATCCTCAAAATTCTCCAAGCCAGGCTTCAACAGTATGTGAACCATGAACTTCCAGATGTTCAACATGGATTTAGAAAATACAGAGGAACCAGAGATCAAATTGCCAACATCTGCTGGATCATTGAAAAAGCAAGAGAGTTCCAGAAAAACATCTATTTCTGCTTTATTGACTATCCAAAGCCCTGTGTGGATCACAACAGACTCTGGAAAATTCTGAAAGAGATGGGAATACCAGACCACCTGACCTGCCTCTTGAGAAATCTCTATGCAGGTCAGGAAGCAACAGTTAGAACTGGACATGGAACAACAGACTGGTTCCAAATCAGGAAAGGAGTACGTCAAGGCTGCATATTATCACCCTGCTTATTTAACTTATATGCAGAGTACATCATTGGTAATGCTGGGCTGGATGAAGCACAAGCTGGAATCAAGATTGCTGGGAGAAATATCAATAACCTCAGATATGCAGATGACACCACCCTTATGGCAGAAAGTGAAGAAGAACTAAAGAGCCTCTTGATGAAAGTGAAAGAGGAGAGTGAAAAAGTTGGCTTAAAGCTCAACATTCAGAAAACAAAGATCATGGCATCTGGTCCCATCACTTCATGGCAAATAGATGGGGAAACAATGGAAACAGTAAGAGACTTCATTTTGGGGGGCTCCAAAATCACTGCAGATGGTGACTGCAGCCATGAAATTAAAAGATGCTTGCTCCTTGGAAGGAAAGCTATGACCAACCTAGACAGGATATTAAAAAGCAGAGACATTACTTGGCCAACAAAGGTCCGTCTATAGTCAAGTATGGATGTGAGAGTTGGACTATAAAGAAAGCTGAGTGCTGAAGAACTGATGCTTTTGAACTATGGTGTTGGAGAAGACTCTTGAGAGACCCTTGGTCTGCAGGGAGATCCAACCAGTCCATCCTAAAGGGATCAGTCCTGAGTGTTCATTGGAAGGACTGATGTTGAAGCTGAAACTCCAATACTTTGGCCGCCTGATGTGAAGAGCAGACTCATTTGAAAAAGACCCTGATGCTGGGAAAGATTGCGGTGGGAGGAGAGGGGGACGACAGGGGATGAGATGGCTGGATGGCATCACCGACTTGATGGATACGAGTTTGGGTAAACTCTGGAAGTTGGTGATGGACAGGGAGGCCTGTCGTGCTGTAGTCCATGGTGTTCCAAAGAGTTGGACACGACTGAACTGAACTGAACTGAACTGATGATCCACTCTGTTTCTGTTGTATTGATCATATTACCTCCTCTTTTCATTTCTGATTTTGAGTCCTTTTTTCCTTGGTAAATCTCTAAGGACTTCTCATTGGAAAAGACTCTGATGCTGGGAGGGATTGGGGGCAGGAGGAGAAGGGGGGGACGACAGAGGATGAGATGGCTGGATGGCATCACTGACTCGATGGACGTGAGTCTGAGTGAACTCCAGGAGTTGGTGATGGATAGGGAGGTCTGCTGTGCTGCGATTCATGGGGTCGCAAAGAGTCGGACACGACTGAACGACTGAACTGAACTGAACTGAACTGAACTGAAGGACTTCTCAATTTTGTTTATCTTTTCAAATAACCAGTGCTTCATTTCATTGAGCTTTTCTATTGTTTTTTAATTTATTTCTTAAAGGAGAATCATGCTACATAATTTTGTTGTTTTCTCTCAAATCTCAAGATGAATCAGCATCAGCCATAGGTATACACATATCCCTTTCCTTTTGAACCTCCCTCCCATCTCCCTCTATTGTCTTTTTAGTCTCATTTTAATTTACTCCTGTTCTAATTGTATTTCCTTCCTTCTACTAACTTTGAGGTTTGTTCATTCTTCTTTTTCTAGTTTGAAGGGTAGATTACGTTGTTTGATAACTACCATATTACTTATATCTGAAATCTAAAATATGATACAAATTCATTTGCGTCATATTTTAGATTTTAGAAGGGCAGGGCTTCCTTCAAAGCTCAGTTGGTAAAGAATCCACCTGCAATGCAGGAGTCCCTGGTTCAATTCCTGGGTAAGAAGATTCCCTGGAGAAGGAATGGGCTACCCACTCCAGTAATCTTGGGCTTCTCTTGTGGCTCAACTGGTAGAGAATCTGCCTGCAATGCAGGAGACCTGGGTTCAGTCCCTGGGTTGGGAGGATCCTCTAGAGGAGGAAAAGGCTATCCACTCCAGTATACTGGCCTGCAGAATTCCAGGACTGTATCTCCATGGGGTTGCAAAGAGTCAGACACGACTGAGCGACTTTCCCTTTCACTATGAAACAGAAAGAGGCTCAAAGATATAAAGAACAAATTTGTGGTTGCCAATGGGATGGGGGAGTAGTGTAGGGATGGACTGGGAGTTTGGGATTAGCAGATGGGAAACTATTACATATAGAATGGATGAATAATAAGGTCCTATTGTATAGCACTGGGAGCTATACTGAATATGCTATAATAAACCATAATGAAAAAGAAAAAAATAAAGGTAGGTTGTTTCAGACTTTTCTTAATTCTTGAGAAAGGCATTTATTGCTTTGAACTGCTTGTCTTAGAACTACTCTTGCTACATCCTATAAATTTTGGTGTATTCCTTTTCCATTTTCATTTCTTTCAAGGTATATTTTTATGTTTTTTTTTTTAATTTCTTCTTTGTCCCATTGGTTGTTCAGTAGCATGTTGTTTAACCTCTACATTTTTGCAAATCTTCCAATTTTCTTCATGTTATTTATTCTAATTTCAAGGGCTTCCCTGGTTGCTCAAATGGTAAAGAATTGCATACAATGCAGAAGACCCGGGTTTGAGATCCCCTGAAGAAGGGAATGGGAACCCACTTCAGTATACTTGCCTAGGAAATCCCACGGACAGAGGAGCCTGGTGGGCTATAGTCCACGAGGTTACAAAGAGTTGGATATGACTGAGCAACTAACACTTTCACTTTCATATTATTGTGGTTGGAGAAAATGCTAGATATGATTTCAATCCTCTTAAATGTATCAAGACTTGTTTTGCACCCTAACATAAGATCTATATTAGAAAGTATTCCATGTGCACTTGAGAAGAATGTATTCTGTTGCTTTTGGATGGAATACAGATCATATGTAAACACCTGTTAAGTCTATCTGGTCTAATATGCTGTTCAAGGCCAATGTATTTATTGATGTTTTGTCTGAAAGATTTATCCATTGATGTAAGTGGGATACTAAAGTCCCCTACTATTATTGTACTATATATTTCTCCCTTTAGCTATGCTAATAGTTGCTTCCAAAATTTAGGTGACCTATGCTTGGTACATAAATATTTATAAAATGCTTTATCTTTCTGTTGGATTGACCCTTATCATTGTGCAATGTATTTCTTTGTCTCTTATCACATTCTTTGTTTTAAATTCTATGTTGTCTGATATAAGCATAGTTATTTCACCTTACTTTTGGTTTTCATTTGCATGGAAAATATACCTTCACTTTCAGTCTGCGTGATTCTCAACATTTAAAGTGAGTCTTTTGTAGAGTATATAGATGGATCTTAAAAAAATAAATCCATTCAGCTATTCGGTCTTTTGATTGGAGTATTTAGTTCATTTTCAAAGTAATTATTGAAAGGTATGTGCTTAGTGCCATTTTGCAAATTATTTTCTGACTGTTTTTGTAGTTCCTTTCTGTGCCTTTATTCTTCTCCTGCTCTCTTTGACTGTGGTTAAATTTCTTTAATGGTATGTTTATATTCATTTCTGTTTATCTTTTGTGTATTTACTAAAGATTTTTGCTTTGTGGTTACCATGAAGCTTATACATAACAACTTGTATCTATAACATTCTAAGTAAAAATAACTTAAGTTTGATCCAATTGTAAAGCTTGTTGCTATTACTTCTCCCACCACATTTTAAAGTGTTTGACGTCCCATTTTACATTTTTTTCTCTTGTGTATCCCTTATAACTAATTTTTTTTTACTACTTTTGTCTTTTAACCTTCACACTAGTTTTATAAGTGATTAATTCACTATCTTTACTATATATTTGCCTTTCCAGTGAGATTTATTTTCATGTGTTCTTGTTATTAATTAGCACCCTTTCTTTTTAGCTCAAAGAATTTCCACTGGCATTTATTTTAAGGCCAGTTTAATGGTGATGAACTCTAGCTTTTGCACATCTGGAAAACGCCTTCTCTCTCCTTCACTTCCGAGTGAGCTCTGCTGCCATGTATAGTATTCTTGGTTAGAAGTGTTTTTCTTTCAGCACTTTGAATATACTGTGCTATTCTTTTATGGCCTGCAAAGTTTTTGTTGAAAACTCTGGTAAGTCTTATGGGGGTTTCCTTGTGTGTAGCAGGTTAGTTTTCTCTTGCTACTTTTAAGATACTCTTACCTTTATTTTTGACATTTAAAGTATTGCATGTCTTGGTATGTGGGTCTCTTGATTTCCCCTCATTTGGAACTCTGGGATTTCTGGATCTAAATGTCTGTTTCCTTCCTCAGGTTAGAGAAGTATTTAGCCATTATTTCTTCAAATAAGATTTCTGCCCCTTTCTCTCTGCTCCTTTGGGAGCTCAACGATACAAATGTCAGTCTGTTTGACGTACCATTAGTCCCTTAAGCTATATTCACAGTGCTTCTCTGATTGGGTGAGTTTTACTGCTCTTTCTTTGAGTTGACTGATCTTTTTTCCTGCTTCATCTTTTCTGCTCTTAAACCCAGCTAGTGTATTTTTCAGCTCAGTCATTGGATTCTTTGCTCTGTGACCTTTTTTGGTACTTTCTTACATTTGCCATCTCTTCGTTGACATTTTCACTGTGTTCTCCCCAGATCAGTGAGCACCTTTATGACCATTAATTTTAACTCTTTATCATAAAAACTACTTATCTCCACTTCATTAATGTTTTGTTTTCCTAAGGGTTCATCTTTTCTTTCATTTGGAACATATTCCTCTGTTTCTTCATTTTGCGTGACTCTGTGTGTTGGTTTCTAATAGCAGATGAAACCATCTCTCCCTGTCTTGAAGATATGGCCTCAAGTAGGACATGAAATTTGCTGTTTCATTTCCTCTTGCCTATCTCTCAAATATTTGTGCTTGACCAAGCAGACTTCTTATATTTCTAATAGCTCCCAGTTGTTAAGTATGTGACAAGATCTACCAGTGTCCCAAAGTGGAAGATCTCAGCACCTAGATTCAGGCTGTTTGGAAGTCAGACATTCAAGTATCAGTTTTTAAATGTATGCAAATGTATACAGTCCTGTAGGACCACAAGTGTAAGCCCCACTGGCCACCATAACCAGATGATCTGGAGGGGTCCCTAGGTGGCACTTGCAAATATCAGGGCTCCAGATAAGTGTATGAAGTCTTTCCTGTATGATACTGATTAACTGAAGCAAGGCAGAGAGAAACAGTCCAGATGGCATGGCAAGGCAAGGCCTATGTTCCTTGAGAGCAGATCTACATGCCACAAAGTGTGGCCAAACCTGAAGACTGCTCCTCAGACTGAAAATACAAAATAAACAGGCCTCCTTCACAGAAATGCTGGGGGGTGTGCCTCAGTCTACTGTCTGTACAGTGCCTTGTGGGTATAACTTGCCAAAGAACTGCCACAGTGCCATGGGACCCAGAAATGGAAGCTTCCTGGCTATCAAAGCCAGGCAATGAAGAGACATCCCAGACAGCAGCTACTCAACTGGTGCAACAGACATAAAAATCAGGGTACTAAGTATATATTAAGTGTCTCTTCCCTCCAGGAGACAGTAAAACACTTTAAAGTGTACAGTTCAGTGATATTAGGTATATTTACATTGTTGTTAAAAAAATATTGCAAATCAAAACTGAAACCCAATAAACAACTGCCCTTCCCTCTACTCCTAGACCCAAGTAACCACCGTTATAGTTTGTTTCTATGAATTTGACAATTTTAGATACCTCATATAAGCGGAATCACTATTTATTTTTTCTAGTTTTATTGAGAAATAGTTGACATGAATCACTGTGTAGATTTAAGGTATATAGCATGACAGTCTGATGTATATATATTGTTCAATGATTACGACAAGGTTTAGCTAACATCCATCATCTCGTAAATACACCAGAAAGAAGAAAATAGTTTTTCCCCTTGTGATGAGAACTCTTAGGATCTACTCTTCTTTCCACAATTTTCCTGTATATCATCAAAGTGTTAACTATAGTCATCATATTGCATATCATATCTCTAGTACTTATTGTTACAACCTCACCAGAGCCATGGCAGGCTCAGAGAGGTGCACTAGGCCAAAAATAATCCGGGGCTTCAGAGAGATGATAACTCTGGCCAAGCAGAGGGATGATAAGTGGCCAATCAGTAAATACCAGGAAACCCCTGCAACCAATCAACCCTTGCCAACTCCCTGTCTTTGTTCTAAACTTATAAATACTGCTGAAAATCTGGGCTTGGGGCTCTTGTTCTACTCCACTGTGTTGGATGTGACAGAAGCCCTGGCTCGAGCTAGCAATAAACCCCTTTATGCCTTTGCATTGCTGTGGATGTCTTATTCTCTCAGTTTTGGGGACTCGGACTCTGGGCAAAACACTTATTTTTGTTGTAACTGGAAGTTTGCACAGTTTGAATACTTTCCTCTAGTCTCCCCTCCCCACACCTCTGCCTCTGGTAACCACAAGTATGATCTCTCTTTCTGAGTTTGTTTTAGATTCCATATATAAGTGAAATAATACAGTATTTCTGTGTTTCTGTCCACAATTTACCTTTAATTTAAAATAATAGCAGTCACTGAATAAAAGGGATTTTTTTGCTTTTTTGTTTTGTGACTTTTTGCTGACAGTTGAACCTGAGTCCAATCAATACACTGTATGGATTTTATATATGGTGCAGTCATATGTTACAGTCCTTGTTAACAACCCATTCCTGAATACAGGAACTAAAAGTCATCACATTAAAGGATTACTAACTAGATGCTCAGGTAGTACTTGACTTTGAAGTTATTTATAAAATTTTAACTTTTCTTTGAATGTTAAATGAAATAGCATGAGAAATATGAGAGAAAATTTAGAGAAGAGAGTGGATTTAATTACAGTATTCTACTGTAGTTAGCATTTATTGTTATCCTATTCAGCCTTTGTTGTGGAACACTGAAGCTTAAAGAGAGTTGAGAATCATTTGGGTTTTTATTTCATTTCTGCCATCTATATGATTTTGGGCAAATCATTTCATTTCTTTAAGCTTAGGCATTAATATACTTACTAGTATTCTAATGTATAAATAAGGAGGGAGATGATATTATCCAGCTTGCTTACTTTAGGGCAGAGTTATGAGAATAAACAAGGAGTAAGTATTAAAAAAAAAAAAACCTTTTGACATATAACTTTAGAAATTTATTTTATTTAAAAATTTCATCCTTTCCAAACTTCTTTCCATTTTTATATGCCTTTCTTCTAAAAGTCTTATTCTACTATAGACTAAAGAAGATGTGCTCCTTTTGCATCCAGTTCCCTATAAACTGGATTTTTTATTTCAGTAATAAACTCACATGTTAAATAATGGTGAACATAGGACTTCCCTGGTGGTCCAGTGGTTAAGAATCTGCTCACCGATACAGGGAACACGGGTTTGATCCCTGGTCTGGGAATATCCCACATGCTGCAGAGCAACTAAACCGTGTGCCACGACAACCAAAGTGCACCTAGAGGCCATGCTCTGTAACAAGAGAAGCCACCACAACAAGAAATTCATACACCTCCACTAGAGAGTAGCTCTTGCTTGCCACAACTAGAGAAAGACTGCATGCAGCAATGAAGACCCAGTTCAATCAAAAAAGCAAAAAAAAGATGTAAAGAGCTTTGTTGCTATAACTAGGTCTAGGAATGGGGAAGTAAAGAATACCAGAAATAGAGTAGAGAAGAATTTCACTCTCTCCTTTCTTATCCATGCTCCCATAAGTTATCAGCTATCAGTCCTTAAGTTTGAGAGTAGGGAGAAGACTGAGGACTGGAGCATGAAATGACAGGTTAATATTAGAAGTGCTGCTTTAGGAGACTCTTAGGAATGGGTTTGATTCTTTATCTGTAGTTTCACTTATACCAGGTATAAAAGCACTGTGACTCAGTGGTTTATGCAACAAGCTGGAAACTCAGGACCTGTGGCTTCTGGTCATGCACCTGACATTTGTTTTTCACATGAGCTACTCAGGTTCACTCCCATGTTTTATTTAGTTTTTCATCTATTAATGAATCAAAAATTCCAAATAACTTTCCAGGTAATAGAAAAAAAACAGAACTCACATAGAGCTACAACTATGAAAGCTATAACAAGGGCAGTTTTTATGAGAATAGATGTAACAATACTACAAGTTTAAATTTCTATATAGCATTATTACTTTATTATTATTTTATTTCTATAAAGCATTATTACTTCTACCTGAGCTAGCAAGGAATACTATGAATATGAAATAGATATATAATCCTGAACTCTCTTGCAGATTATTAGTTTTAAACTCCCACTAAAATCTTCACAAAAGTAGTAAGGAAGTAGTAAGGGAGATCTTTTAAAACATTATTTGGCTTTCTTCTCACTCTTCACATATTTACCCACAGTGAAGGTTACTATTGAGTAGGGAAAGAGCCAAAGAAGAGAGGTTGGGGCAAAAAAGTAAAAGATCTGGAAATCATTAATTCTGTCTTTCAGTTCAGTTCAGTCGCTCAAACTCTTTGTGACCCATGGACTGCAGCACACCAGGCTTCCCTGTTCATCCCCAACTCCCAGAGCTTACTCAAACTCATGTCCATCCAGTCGGTGATGCCATCCAACCATCTCACCTTCTGTTGTTCCCTTGTTTAACCAGTTCTTACTTTGTGTTTCCTATAAGTAAGTATAAGGTGTAGTACATTAATTCTGAAACACATCATGTTAAGACAGCACCAGCTATTACTTCTAGAAGATGAAACTAAGGCTTAAAGTCAAGGATAAGTGATTTGCCCTGAGTTAAATGGAATGGGTTTTTGAATCTTCACCTCTCTCATTTCAGAGCCTATGATCTTTATTACTGCCCTAATGTATTTCAGGAAAAGCAGAATTGACCACTGGAATAAATGTTAACAGAACCTATCTTAGAAAGTTACAAGGCAATTAAGTTGCCCCACAGATTCTCCCCATCTCTCCCATGGCCACATGCACGTAAGGTAACATCTTTACCTATTTCTGTATGCTTACTTAATGCTCCTTTCTTGACTAACCGGATTCTCCATACTTCCTACTTTTCTCACAGGGCTTCAGCTTGTCAAATCCCTAATTCTACCCCAGGGCATTCAGCTTCTGCCCTTGAGCTTAATGACTTACTCTCTCTAGGTTTTAAGTTCCAGTTCTTAACAGTGAGAACTGACACTCCCAGATCACATTCCTACATCAGGTCAAGGCTGCTGGCCAGTCAACATGGGTTGGTTAACCTGGGTCAAGCGCACAAATCCTTGGCTGTGGATGGGTAAAGCAGTCACATTTCTTGGGAACTGTGGTATAAGTAGGTGGAAATTCTGAAACAGCCTGTGCCATTTTAAAACATCACCCAGACGAGATTTGCTTCCTCCTATTTTTGTGTGTTTCTATTAAAGATATTCCCATTCTTCCTACTGTGTAGACTGAAAGTCTAAACATTTTTTAATGAAATAGATTTAACTTTGTTGGAAAAGTAATGCACACACATCCTAAAATACTCAGAATATAACAGAGAGTATGCTCACTGGAAGTTGTATCCTTTCTACCAAAGATTCTCAGGGTCCTCCTAGAGGCTATCACAGCTAGCAGTTTTTGAAGTATACTTCAGAAAAATTCTATGCATGTTCAAGCATTTTATTCATATTTTACCCACATTCCATTTTACATAAATGGAAGAATAACATGAACAAGTGGGTGGCAAGCTTTCCTCACTTAATAAGCAGATTCTGAAACCTATTTGACCTCAACACATATAGACTATTTTTTTCATTTTTTAATGGCTTCATAGGACTTAAATATGCGATTTTTTTTAAACCAGTGCCCTTTTGATAGGCAGGTATACTGTTTTCACTCTTGCCATTACAAATAAGCCTGTATAAAGTACATATGCTTGTACACAGCTCTACATATTATCAATAAATTTTTTAGTCAAAGTATATATGACATTTTCATTTTGATACATTTATGGGTTCGATCCTTGAGTTGTAAAGATCCCCTGGAGAAGTAAACGGCAACCAACTCCAGTATTCTTGCTTGGAGTA
>NW_024070202.1:43942755-44165911 GCF_014754425.2 Oryx dammah | reverse complement strand
CAGGGGCAAACTGCTTCCAAAGACGGTGTGCCAGTTTCTCACACCATTTGTGCAAGAGTCTCCGTTCGTCCATACCATGCACAGCCTTGTGTTCTGTCAAACTTTTGGATCTCTTCCAATCTGATCATTTTAGTTATTTTTAAATTTCACCTTCTTTTTTGCCCACTAAGTCAGTCACTGAGTTTTGTGAGTTCTTTCATTCTCTCTCCTCCTTCTGTGTCTCTGTAATTGCAATGCTATGGTCTTAGTTTCAGCTTTTGTTGTGTCATGTATTGCCTCCCAATAGTGTTCATTCCATTCTCTCCCCTTATTACCTCACAACTTACTCATACACAGCCAGAAAGACCTGAAATCCATAAGGGTACTTTAGCTTTCCCTAACCTACATGAGATGCCAAAGGTAGCTGCTGAGATTTGGAGATACTAGTGTTGCAAGAAAGAGAGAGAAGCTTGTAATAAGAAAAGTTAAAAACAAAAACAAAAAAGCCCCAGCAAAACCATCAGCCAAAATAGGGCTGGATAACTCAAAACAAGTCAACACTTCCCACCCCACTGTCACTAGACTGATATAGTTTGTCCAGCATATAGTCTTTATCAATCTGACTTGCACATTCTTCTGACATATCAAAAGTAGAGGCAGTCCTGATCATCTGCCCATTTACTGCTCACACTCTAATTCCTTGCCTAGTTCTAGGGGAAACGGGTACTCTACAGTGAGCTATACTGGTGGGTGAGCTATGCTGGTGGGTGAGCGAATCTTTTCTCATATCCAGTGAGTCTCAATAATCTGATTAAAGTAAAATACTCCAGATCCTTGTTTTAAAAGCTCACCTCAGAAATTAAACTATTCCTCTAAGGGGACTCTTTTTTTAAATATAGGACAAAACTGTATCTTTTTATATGCACATACCTGTATACAAATGCACAGGAAGACAACTGGAAGGACACATCTGGAAGTAGTTCTTTCTGAGAAGAAGAGTAGATTGGCATGTATCAGTTGTATTATTTTAAAAAGAAATATTTTTCTTTAAAACAAATAGGAAATTGGATCTTGCTACTCACACCTGTTTTCTTCAAGTTTATTATTAAATTCCACGGTGCTTCTAAACATTCATCTGGGAAACGGGGCCTGCTACTGATACTTATTTTAACCAAATTGCCTAACCAATCTTATCCGGAAAAAGCATTGTTTGTGGGTATAGTGAACAAAGGAAAGTGACCTAGAGAAGTTCATGGATCAGGTCTTTCACTTCAGTCACATTATCACGTTTACGCTCCTTAGTGAGAGGTAACATGGTGCTGGTGAGAGAAAAAGGATCTGAGTTCCAGTTTGGGCTCTGCTAAGAATATGCTGGGGGACCATGAGCAAACACTTTCATTGTAAAATGGTGAACTAGACTAGGACAGATTTCTTTGATTACTAGAAGACTTACAAAGATGCATTCTACGGTGAAAAATCTATTATTCAGTTCTGAGTTGCTCCGAATCTAAAGGCAAGAAGACAAATTCTCTCCAATTCAGCAAACGTGTGGTATGTATTAGGACCACTGTGAATCTCAGGCGCTCATTCACCAGGTTTTAGACTGATTTGCAAAAAAGCAAAAAAGTCCTCTCACTGAAGAAGCGTTTCGTTTCTCTTGGCCGTAGTCATTGCCCAAAGTGCCAAGATCTAATTGCCGTCAACATTAAGATGAAGACGTACCTGATGCGAACGTGAAGACACTACAGTTCCCAGCATGCCTCTCTTCCCACCGCCGCCCTGTCCCGCCCCTACTCCTGGACTCTTGCCGGCCGGGACTTGCAGTCCCAGCTCACAGCTGGCGGCGGCGCGAAAGCAGTCTAGAAATGTACTTTTCCCACAAAAAGGCGGTGAGACGCAGTTTCCAACTCAAGTCCTACTCCAACTGACTAGCGTCTGCCCGGCGGAGTCAAATTCCCTCCAACCAGCTCCCTTCAGACCTGCAAACTGCTGGGGCGGAACCACGCCCCGGAAATGAGATCAAGTCCCCCAGCTGACGGCTGAAGCTCCTTCCAGCCACTCCTAGCCGGGCTAGGGCCGGCGGGGCGGGCTTGGGGGCGTGGCAAGCGGGCGTGGCTCAGCTCGGCGTAGCCCCGGGGATCTAGCCGCCGCGCGGGGCCGCGCGTCTGGGTGGCAGCGGGGGCGCGCCCGTGGAGAGTGGCGGCTGCGGTCGCTAGTCTGGAGGGAGGGAAGGAGGAACCGGGAAGGGGTGGAGGGGCAGGGCGATCGGAGAGCCGTGTTCCTAAGGCGGTGGCTGCGTCTCCGACGGAGCAGGAGCAGGAGCAGGGCGGGGAAGGAGGATGGAGCAAGCTGGGGGTTGGGGTTGGCGCTAGCCGCTGCGGCTCGGCTACTACTGTGGGAGAGTGGCTGCTCCTGGAAGTTGTAGGATCGGGAGCCGGGCTGGTGCCGCCGGTGCCTTGGGCGGTTGGGGAGGAGCAGGGAGCGTCAGGGGTCGGGAAAGACGGGACGGGTAGGGGGGCGAGCTGGGGAAGACTGAGCGGGCTCTGCGTCGGGCGGGCGGGCGGCGGGGGGGCCAGCGACCGCAGCCGGGGGGACGCGGGAGGATGGAGCAAGTGGAGATCCTGAGGAAATTCATCCAGAGGGTCCAGGCCATGAAGAGTCCGGACCATAATGGGGAGGACAACTTCGCCCGGGACTTCATGGTGAGTCCCTCCCCTCGCTGTTGCCTCCTCTCACCGGCATCCAAGCCCACTGCCTCTTCGCCCGCCCGGCCCGGCCGCCAGCGCTTTGTGTGCGGCTGTAAGGAGAGGGGCGGAGGGGGCGCGCGCCAACCCCAAGGGCCGGGGTGGACTCGGAGGCTGGGAGGTGAGATCGCCCTTCGGCCTCCTTTCCTTTCGTCCTGCAATCGCGGCCCCTTCCGCCCGCGTCCGGGACGCGAAGAGAGAGGCCGCTGGCCAAGCCCGCACTTAGCGCCGCCGCCCGCGACCACCTATTGTTTCTCAGGCTGGGAGCGGGAGGCGAATGAGGTGCAGGCCGGTAGGCTCTTCTCATCTTCCCATCCAGTCCGGTCCTCCTGGGAGGGTCGAGGCAGGAAGGAGAGCGGATAGCGCCGACTGAGGAACGAAGCTATTAAGGTTGCATTTAACTCGTGGGGTCCCTTTGATCAAGCTGGTCTCAAAAGAGGGCAGGGTAGGACTTTTTGCTCTTTCTGGGTTCGCAGTATTATCTCCAATGCAAGAGAAAGGATAGTCCATGGGAAATCTCGTGGAATGTTCGATTCCCATTTACTGCCGTCCTGTCTCTTGTCTCTTGAGACCCAGGTTTTAGATGGTGTAGGGGTCAACGTGATTTGAGGTTGAGGGATAAGTGTGTGTAGAGGCAGGGCGTGGGGGTGGAGGGTGCGTGGTTATCCCGAAGGAAGCCTACTTCAGACTCCCTAGGGGATACTGCCGAAGGCGGAGGGGATGTGACTATCACTTCCTATCCGGGGTGGGGGTGGGGAACTTGGGAACAATAGTCCTGGTGGGGCGGAGGCGACTGTACGGGCTGAAGCCCTGAACTGGGAGATAACCTTCGTAGTCTCCCCACCCCCCTTCCGACGTCCCCCCTCCCCCTTCCGCCCTTTGCTTGTACTGGCGGGCTGGATAGGAGGTTAAAAGTCTTGGTCGTGGAATTGCTCTCGGGCCATCACTACGAGGGGGTCAGATCCGAAGGCGTGGGACCAGAAGTCGACTTCCTCCATTGCCACCCCCCCTCCTTTATTTTTCTGCTGGACAATGTTCCCTTTAGGGTTGTTTCTCGCCTTAGGAGGCGGTGGTTGCGGCGCTGCTCCTACGGATATTGCGCAAGACTGGGGCGTTGGAAACCCTGGAGGTCTGGGGAATGGAAAAGGAAGTGGGACTTTGGGAAGTGGTTGCTCCTTAGTCTTGGCGGGGTTTGGAAATGGGAAATAAGCTAGGGAAAATTTTGCTTCTGGGCAAGATTCACCTCCAAGAGTAGTCACCTAACTCTGAAATTCTGGATTGCGAAAAGGATACACAGTTAATGTGTATAAAAATGAGTCGCAAACATTGGCTAGTTTTTGTTTCAAAGTGCAGTTTAATTGTTTACAAGGTGCAGGTGAAATGGCTTTTCGCACTGAAATACGAAATACTTTTCACATTTTAAAGAGACTTTGGTCTAGTAAAACTTCAGCGTTAAAATTCTTAACCCTTAACTTTACTCAGTGTCATAACAGTATAGTTGAGCTTTGTGATTCCCGCCTCCCTAAACCAATAATAGAAGATAGGAGTTTGGTTTTGTTAGTATCTTTTGAAAGTGTGAAAAATGTTGATTAAATAATTTATGGTTTATTTTAAACATTTCCTCTTGATACTTAGCCCATGTATTCCCCCCCCCCCCAAATTTCCCTTTTATCTGAAAAAGTTAAAGAAGATGTTTCCTTCTTCCTATTGGGAATTTTGAATGTGTTAGGTATCTTTGAAATGATATCACAGTAATTGAACAGAGTCCTCCTTTTATTACTCTCTAGCAAACATAAAAGAAAATATTTACTTAGATTTAAAATGTTTAAAACTAGTCTTACACAGTCTTACCTTGGTTGTGGAAGGAGAGGTGTGTGACCCCTGTCCACTTGGCATGTTGGTCCTCTTGTTCTCTATGGGCATATCCTGTCAGGAAAGGGCATTGTTTGCTGATGCAGGCCATCAGGACAAGTGCCCAGTCTCTGAACTCCTGTACAGGGGAAGTAGCCTTCGGGGTTCATGCTTTGGGGATGAGTCAGGGATTCCTATTGGAGATTTCATTTCTCCAGGACTAAATGAGTTTTCTTTTCTTCCCTAATACCTAGGGATAGCTAGGTGATTCTGCATTTAAGATTTGATGACTAAGGCTGTTCTTTTACAGTGCTTGTTTTTTTTATTCTGTGACTTGATAAGCAATAGCTATAATTAAGTCTGCCAGTTATGCCTCTTTTTCTCTTTAACTAGAAGGCTGGAGGAAAACTTTGTCCCTTTTGCCACAAAAAGAAAATATATTGGCTAATAGATTCTTCTAATAATAAACTTCTGTAATTCTTAAATTCTGACATGGGTTAAAAATGCATTTAAAAATTTTTAGCATTTGAGAACTGAGCCTTAGGGTAATCTAGCTATTATAACCCTATTCATTTATAAAGTGATAAAGTTCATTGTTTCAAATTTGGAAATTATAGAACAGTAATTAAGAATGCCTTACCTTTAGGAAAGTGGAATAGGCATTCATACTGTGGTTTTTCCATTATTCTGTTCAGTCTTCCTACAGTCCCATCACCCTAAAGGCTATCTTTGTTAATGTCTTTAATGCTTCTCTGTGACCATACTACATGTACCGTTTAATATTCTTAGGGTTTTTTCCAACTTAATATTTAGGTGTTTTTCCTTTGTAAAAATAATTTTAGGTGGCTATATAATATTTCACCTAGCCACTGTCATATAGCTTAACCATTTTTTTATAGTTGAAAGTTTAGGCTGCTGATTTTCTGCTATTATGTGTCATAATTCTTTGGAGAACACTTAAGCATAAAATTTCTTTATTTTGAATTATTGCATAAGATATCTTCCAGTGGTGTTGGAAGTACTAGATAAAAGGATGTAAACATCTGAAATACGTAAACGAATAACTTTTTGAAGTTGTATCACTTATTACAACCAACGGTAATGTATGAATGTTCATATAATAATCTTGGATCTTTGATAATTCGAGGTTGAAGAATAGTATGTTGTTTTAATTTTAATATCACGATGACTAGTAAGAGTAGAGACTTTTCTGCCTGTTGTCATTCTGTGAGTTGTCTATTCCTGGCATTGGCCTTTAGTGTGCCCCATCCTGTGAAAGAGGAGAATACTAAGGTATTGAGATGGTGTAAACTACAGCACCAAAATGATTTCAAGTTGATGGTTAAACTGATAATCTGTGTCAGATCCAGAACTTGATCACAACTATCTCAGCTTGTCATCTTTATGAAATTGCAGATAGTGATCATGAGAAGTAAATGTGTACATAGGGTGATGCCCATTTATGTTTGACATGTGTAGTTTTACTACCATCTCTGCCATTGGTTAGTTTTCTGACCTTGGCCACTTGCAAGAAAATGAATTGACCGAGTTCTTTCAATTTTAAAAGAAGATAAATGCTATCTACTTCACAAGACTGAAGTATGGGACTGATAGTTAGGATCTTCATCTAACAAATGATCATGCTGTCTTCAATATTCTCAAATGGCTGACTTATGTAGTCAGTTACATATAACTAGACATAGAAGGAAAAAAAGATGTCTGGGCTTTCGTTTTTCAGTAATTTTCTTTTGCTTTTTAAAGCTTTGTCATGTATAATTAAAATATTGAAACAAGAAGTAAGTTTATTCTAACTAGGCTAAAGTTTATGTGATATACACTAGACATTTGTATATTTAAAAATTGCAAGAGATGACAGTAAAGCTGCAAGTAAATATGGCAGTTTCAGTTTAAAAACCCATTCTCGTTAAGATAAAAACAATACTTTAGTAAGTAGAGTCAGTGGAGTATTTCAAAACAGGATGCAGCAGAGGTGTGAATTATAGTACTTTTGTGAAACAAGAAGGAGAAGATTTATGCCCTGGAGAAGGAAATGGCACCCCACTCCAGGATTCTTGCCTGGAGAATCCCATGGAGCCTGGCAGGCTACAGTCCATGGGGTTGCAAGAGTCGGACACGACTTAGTGCACTGTCTCACCCCAGAGATCCTGCCACATATACCACAAAAACCAGACATCCCCCAGTGACCTTGTCCCCAGTGTTCCAATCACTCCCATGTGGGAATTCAGGCACATGTCCACAGAGGTCACAGTCAACATACAAACGGTTCTGTTATGTCCCGTATATTACCCTTTCATGTCCCAAGGAAGACATTTTCTCTTAGAGATTTTCATTTAGTATATCTTTAAAAAATCTTGTATTAAACTTGCCTCCATCTTTTTCTTGGGTAAGGACAACCCAGAAATGGCCCTTTTGTCTGTGATGTTGCCATTCACAGCTTTTCTTGATAGGCCTAGTACAATCTTGAGAACAGGGTTGCTGTATGCTGAATGTCAGACGGTAGCTCTTAGCTTTGCCTGTCTTAGGTAGTTATGCTGTGCATTTTTTATTGGTGTACCATGTTTGATTTGTCCCTAATACCATTGAAGTTTTTCTGAGAAATGAAATAATGCAACATGAACTTATTAAAATACATTTTAAGACTTAAAAAAAAAGATTTATGGATTTTTTTTAAGGCTAAACAGACATTATAGCAAGCATTCCTGTGTTAAAATGCCATTTAAACTAACTGATATTTTAAATCTAAATTTATCAATCACAGGTAACTGCAGAAGTACCTTAGTAGTTATGCATTCAAGGAGTTTATTATTTAAAACCATCTGCTCTACAAATAGTAATCTTGACAGAACTGCTCAAAGCAACCAATTTGCTTGCTTTGTTATGATTAAATAATTGTTATATTGTTTTTATCTTACTACAGTAGCGTTTGTGATGTTATAAATTAAACAGAAAGAAGATTAACATTTTTTTATCCCTTCTATTTGTTAAACACTGTGCCATACATTTTACACTGTGTCTTATTTAACATATCTGCTGTTTATGAGGTGGCTATAACCTAAATTTTAGAGATAAGGAAATGCACTCTGAGAAGTAGAGTATCTTGCTTGACTTCAAAACTTGATCTTTTTATCCTCCAGAGTGCATCCGAGGTCCCTTTGGACCTGGCTGGAACTTGGCAGGTAGTGGAGGGTGCATTTCCATGCAGAAGGATAGGGGTTTTAGAGTTAAGCATGTTTAGAGAGTGGTAGATAATCTGCCATAACTAATGTAGCAGTTCTCACACATTTTGATCTCAGGAGTCTTGTACATTCTCAAAATTACTGAGGACTCCAAAGAGGTTTGTTTCTTTGTACTGTATTAGAAATTAAAAGATATTTTAAAAAATAATTTACTTTAAAATAATGGTGATAAACCCATTCCATACATACACTGTATTTTATAACAAGTGATTTTTCAAAAAAATTACTGGTGGAAAGAAGCATTATTTTTATGCTTTTTGCAAATTTTTTTTACCGGCTGGCTTAATAGAAGAGGTCTGGATTCTCATATCTGTTGCATCAGTATGAATGCAACAGACCTCGGATGCACTCTGTCATATTTCACAGTATCAAGTGTCATGTATCCTCTAGAAAACTCCAGTGACCACTCCTAAAGAGAATGAACATGATAAAAATATTATACTAAAGTCTGTGCATTTGCATATTTGCAGGTGAGGAAGCATAACTTAGGTTTTAACCTTGTGAATTCTTTAAAATGGTCTAGGTGTGGGACATCTCTGGATCATAGTTTGAGAACCAGTGAAACAATGGTTATTAGCATGGTAAAGGTGTTAATGGGATGCTGAGAAAGCCAGTTAGGGATCAGGTTGTGAAGATTCTTGAATCTGTGCTGTATTTTATTCTGCTGCTAAGTTGCTTCAGTCGTGTCTGACTCTGTGTGACCCCATAGACAGCAGCCCAACAGGCTCCCCCATTCCTGGGATTCTCCAGGCAAGAACACTGGAGTGGGGTGCCATCGCCTTCTCCGGTATTTCATTCTATAGATCAGTAATAGTAATTTTGAACAGTTTATACACTACAGGTCTCAGCGTTACAGGGAAAGTAAGCAGTCATTTGACAGATGTGTGTTGCAGAAAGTTGATTCTGATGGATGACCAGATGAAGGAGAGCATTTTTGAAGTTGTTGAAATATAGGAAGTGAGATATGATGGCCTGAGCCAAACTTAAGACAGTGGGACAGAAAATATACGAAGGATCTGATAAGGATTAAGAAAAAAGTCTTCATGACTCACTAGATGTGAGTAGTGAAGGACAGAGGAATATTGTAGTATGATTCCAGAGTTTCTAGCTTGGTATACTGTCACCCAAGTTGGAAGGTTCTATTTGGTAGGGTAAGGAGGAAGGACAAAAAGCAGAGGAGACCAGGGAGAAGATGGTTGGAGGAAACTTCAGAATTAAAGAGAATGAGTTTAGTTTTGGACACGTTAAAACTGAGGTGCCTGTGAGACATCGTGTAGAAATGTAGAGCTCAAGAGAGCTACTGGGACAGAATTAAAGCATGTAAGAGGTATTTGAAAGCTTGAGAGTCATGAACTCATTCAGACAAGTGTATGGTGTGCCCAACCTAAGGTTGAAAAGCAACATTTAAAGAGCAGCCTCTAAATGAAAATGTTGGTGATTGCTCCTGGGTAGGTGTGGTCAGAGTGGAAGGAAAGGAACCTAGAGGATGTCAGAAAGGCCTGGGAGAGTTTCAGGGAAGACATTACCAAAGTCAGATAATTCTGGGAGGACCGGTAAGGTGAGCTTAAGAAAAGCACCCATTCTGTTTGCTAAGTAGGAGTGATTTGGTGACTAGAAAAAGCATTTTGGAGTTGGGGTATGGGAAAAAGCCAGATTGTCATAGGCTGAAGAGGAAATAGCTGAAGTAGTATAAATTCCTTCCATTTACTTTAGCATTCTGAATGTAGATGGCTGAAGCCAGAGGAAGACACAGATCCCCTCCTGCTTTCTGCTTAAAAAAAAAAAAAGTAAGATAGGGACAGCATTTTTCATACATGTATTTCTTATCTATATGTATGTCTTTTGGTAAAATGATTGCTATTTAAGTATAATTTTAAAAGACAAATGGTGGCTCTGTGATAACGAATCTGCCTGCCAGTGCAGGAGACATGGGTTTGATTTCTGGGTTGGCAAGATTCCCGGAAGTAGGAAATGGCAACCAACTCCAGTATTCTTACCTGGGAAATCTCATGGACAGAGGATCCTGGAGGGCTACAGCCCATAGAGTAACAAAACAGTTGGATGCAAATGAGCACACACATAAAAATACAGATAACAAGAACTTGTCAAATAAGACTTCTGAAGTTTTGATTTAAGGTTTGAATTTGATTTGCTAAAAAATGGGAGAGGAAAGATTGAACGCCTGGCAAGAGCTTATGCTGTACACACTAGATAGTATTAAAAATTTCATTTTTTGTTAAACTGTTCAATATTGTGGCTTGTAGTGTTTTAAAAATTAATAACAGCTTTATTGAGATATAATTTATTTAGCATAAAATTCATTCATTTTAAGCTGTGCAATTTAATAGTTTTTAGTATGTTCACAAAAATGTGCAGTCGTTTCCACAGTCAATTTTTATTAGCCCCAAAAGAAACCCCATACCCATTAGTAGTCATTCCTCCCACCCTCTCTCCTCGCAGACCTCAGCAACCACTAATCTACCTTCTGTCTCCATAGATTTGCCTCATCTAGACATTTCATATGAATGGAGTCATAATATGTGGTGTTTTGTGACTGACCCCGTTGACTTAACATGTTTTCAAGATTCATCTGTGTTGTTGCTTGGTCAGAAAGACTTCATCCTGTTTTATGACTGAATAATTTTCTGTTGTATGGATATATCACATTTTGTTCACTCATTCAATTCTTGATAGACATTTGAGTTGTTTCCACTTTTTGGAACATTTTGTATTGTATAATAATAATACATGAAATATAACACATTTTATATTATTTTATGAATGCTGCTACTGTGAATCTATACATAAGTTTTTGTTAGGATATCTGTTTTTGATTATCTTGGATATATACCTATAAGTACCTTTAACATTTTCAGGGAACTGACAGATTGTTATCCAAAGCTGCTGTACATTTTATGGTTCTACCAGGAAAATGCACGTTTCCATTCCCACTAATTTCTTTACATCCTTACCAATACTTGTTATTGTCTGTCTGTCTGTCTTCTTATAACCATCTAAGAGGGTATAAAGTTCTATTTTGTGGTTGGCTTGCAGGTATATCTCAGTAAGCTTATATACATGGTGTAGTATGTCTAAAATGTCTTTAAAACTAGAATATTGGCAATATTTTGCAGTCGTAGCATTTGAGCTAATTTTAGTCCTTTTCCATGGCCACTGGTTTAGTTAGGATTTTCTTACTCTGATAAGTGTCCGGCCAAATGTATTTATCTTTTAACTAACTTCACAATTGGAAGTGAACTTTTAAGTAACTTTCCAGACATGGCTCACTGAGCTAGCACACTAAAAATTTACTTGAAGTGTTAATTCTCAAGGTTGTTTTACTGTGTTTCCTTTTAGAATATTGTTAACTTTTTTTCTGTCAATATTTGACATTTAATTTGGGAAAGGGTTTTGAAAGATTGAAACTGAAAGTAAGATATTAACATTTAAATAGATTAAAATTTTTTGTTCATATGTTAAACACTTCTGAGTTTCTATAATACTCAGTTCATTAGATTCATAAACATTTACATTTCTGACTTCCCCAGACTGAAAGCCTCCGAGGCTAGAGACTGGGACTTAATTATCTCTGTATCCCCACTGCCTAATGTAGTGCCTGGCATTTAGGCATTAATGGCTGTCGCATGAGCAGAAATTGTAGCGAGCTTAATGCTGTAAGACAGATTTATTCTTCAGGTGGATTCTTCAAGTGGTCCAAGAGGCTTGTCTCTTAGACCAGCATGAGAGTTGCTTTTTCATCCACCTGCCTACAGGCATGCTTGCACAAATGTTTTTATTTTCAGTACCCAAGAAAAAAGAAGAAAATAAAAGATAAAGTACTGGAGCAAATTTAGTAAAACTTTTAAATAAGTAAGTGAAAGTGAAGTCGCTCAGTTATGTCCAACTCTTTGCAACCCCGTGGACTGTAGCCCACCAGGCTCTTCCATCCATGGGATTCTCCAGGCAAGAATACTGGAGTGGGTTGCCATTTCTGTCTCCAGGGGATCTTCCCGACCCAGGGATTGAACCCAGGTCTCCCGCGTTGCAGGCAGATGCTTTAACCTCTGAGCCACCAGGGAAGCCCTAAATAAGTATTTGTTTATTAATTGTAATATCTTCTACATAAATGTGGAAAATAGTGTGGTACATATTTTTCTCTGGACACTGGTTGCTGTCATAAGGACTGAGGGAAGCACTTAAAGTAACTACTTGTGTATCCTCCACTCCATAGACTATTAATTTTAATAAAATGTCCATTTTTAACTTTAGGTTTTAGATTTCATTAAGAAAATCCAGATATCAGTTCACTGGCGTCTCTTCAACAGTAGCGGTATCTTGTAAGTTGTGGGTGTCTTAGGAGTGATTACAGCAATAGCTGTTGTTCTCTCCTTGCCTGTAGTTTTCTTGCCTCATGTAATTCCTTCCATATATCATGCTCACTTTCCTAAAATACCGCTTTCAAGTGCTGGCATCTGTAGGATAATGGAAGGCATACTGGTTTTAAAATCAGATGTGGGTTTGAGTCCCACTGTTTGGTGCCTACTTCTGTTTCGTTTAATATTTATATAGAACCATATTGGAAACATGGTTTTTTTTTTAATCACAGAAAAATGTGACTTCACAGGACCCTCAAGACTCCTTTCGATGATCATTAAAAGTATTGGAATTTTAAATGCCTAAGGCTTGCCTGGAGAATCCTAGGGACAGGGGAGCCTGATGGGCTGCCGTCTATGGGGTTGCACAGAGTTGGACACAACTGAAGCAACTTAGCAGCAGCAGCAAAGCAACTCAAAGCATTAAACCCAAGCTCTGCTTTTCTTCAAATTGTAATTATATGTCCCTCTTACAAATTTCCCTTCCTCCTACTCCCTACCCTTTTTTTTGTAGTTTTTGTCCTGGTTTAGAATCACAGGCCAATAGGATAAAGTTTATACTTAACCTGGCCTTCCAGAGCCTTTTAACAGTGTCTCTCATACCTTTCCAGTGTTAAACTCTGTGTACTCTGCAGTGTGTGTCCTTTCTTTCCTCTGGAATGAGCTGTTTCTCATCCTTGAAAAATGCTTATCTGTGTTTGTACTGCTGAACATATTTTTCCGCTTTCTTAGAAAACTTTCCTTCTATTTTATAGTCCAGTACTTTGAAGATCAGGACACTAAAAATTTAGAATAACTTGACCACATTCACCCAGAACTCAGAAGCAAGAATCGTAATTAACTCTCACTTTCTGAGATAAATCTATTAGTCCAGTTTATCTTAAAGCACTTGTTCTCCTTTGCAAATTTGAATTTTAATACTGTGGAGAAAAAGCCTTTCATTAGATTTGAGTCGAAGACTTGTTAAGGCAAGTTCGGTGATAAATGCACTTGTTCTAAATCACTAGGCTTCCAAACAAGAATTGAACCCCTCTCTCAGCATTTCATATTTCCTGTAGTATTTAGTTTTTTTGGATTCATGCATTCAAACCTTGACAGTTACCTCCTTCCCTGTGAAATAACACAGATATCGTTTCCGTTTGTGTAAGATTAGAGTGTCAGTGAACTGGCTTATGGCAGATATAAGTAGTTGTTCCCTAAAAGCTTTTCCTAGAGAATGTGGAATGTGGATCATGTTAATCTCAGAGGCTTTGGGATGTACGCTAATACCTACATTTCCTGTAATAAGTGTTTTTAGTTGTAATCTACATTTGAAAAGCTTTTTAACAACATTTGAGTAGTTGTTATGCTGGTCGGCTCTGAAGAAATGCAAAAATTCAGGTCTGTCATGAATCCTACCATCCACCACCACACCCTAGGCACTGTGTTTAGAACTGGCAACTGGAAATATGACAGTTGTTTCCCTTAAGAAATTTACTGGCTGTGAATAAACTTGTGAGAAGCAGCAAGAAGTTGTCCTGGGAGCAGTGGATGGGCTTCAGGAGGTCTATGAACTCTTTCAAATTATACTTAATGTTTTGTGTGTAAACCTGTTGGGATAGGGGTGAAGGTTCTTAGATTCTCAAGGGTTCCAAAAAATCTTAGAAACTCTAGACTGGTAGAAAGATAATCAGCTTTGGAACCATACAGTAATTTCTGTCCTGGCCCTGTTATCCATATAGGCAGATTATGTAGGGAAATTGGGGCTCTAATACTTACCTACAAGGACCAAGATAATGTATATTTAAAGCTTCTAATGTAGTACATAGAAGGTACTCAATAGTAGTTTAAGACGTGTTATTACTTTAAGGGAAGTATATTCAAAATTAAAACCATAGAGGGAGGAGAGCCTAAATCTGCCTGAAGAGAACATGGACAGTTTTAGCACAGAGGCCACATTTGACTTGGCTCTTGAAGGGAGAGTTTGTCAGGTGGACTAGGATAAAAGGCATTTCAGAGATAGAAAACAAACAGTGTTTGCAAAGACACAGAGATAAGAACTATGGGTTTTAGAAGAGAGGAACAGGGTGGCTGGCAGTGTAAAAAATAAGCAAAGCTGATATAACCAAATAAACAGGAAGAGATTCCCAAAGGGAGAACAGCCTAAATGCTGAGTATGAGATGCATATAATATTGGCCTCAGCATTCCTGAATGTTTTGGTGAGTGTTTTGATGTCTTACGATTGTGGCATAGTTGTTTACTCTTCGTTACAAAGTATGGTTTGGTTGTTATGAAGGATCTTTTTAAAACAGAGTTCCATAAAGCCAGTGTTTTTTACTCTGGTAATTTTACCTTATCCCAGATATATAAAGTAGTACTCTCAGTTTATATAGTTCTTAATTGGCCAGATAAGTGGTTTTCATTAGCTTCTGTTAAAAATGCCCTGTAAAAAAATTACATTAAAAAAGAGTCTATAGAACTTCAGGAAGTTATTTATAGTGGTAAGCCTCTGTTTAGTTTAGATTCCTCAGTATATTTGAGTTTTCTAGGTGATAACTGAGGTTTTGAAACAATACATTTGGGACCACAACTATAGTGAGAATGGAAAAAAGGTCAACTCCCATTCTATGAAAATGTGGAGAGTGGCTTTTTTTGGACACCTTCTCCCCTCATTGTACACCGGAGTTATAAGTCATAGACGCTTTGATGTTAAAGGAAACATGAACGGTATTTAGAAACTAAGGAGCTTGTTACAGGTTTTACAGTTAGAAGTTGCCAGAGCTAAGTTTGTCCCAAGATCATAGCAGATGTTTTTTTCTGTAGCATGATGTTGCTGAGACCAATAGCTGTCTTATTATTATTTAGGGGAAAAGTTAATAAAAGGAAAAAAAAGTGGGGCATAAATATCCTGCAAATTATAGACAAATTCTTTGTTGGTATAGATTTTTGGTTGTAGCCTACTTGCAAACCAGTTTGCATGCTAAGTTGCTTTAGTCCTGTCTGACCATTTGCAATCCCATGGATTGTAGCCTGCAGACTCCTCTGTCCATAGGATTCTCCAGGCAAGAATACTGGAGTGGATTGCCATTTCCTTCTCCAAGAAACCAGTTTAAGTGGGGTGGGGGGGAATATATGTATATATATATATCTCACTGGAGAAGGCAATGGCACCCCACTCCAGTACTCTTGCCTGGAAAATCCATAGATGGAGGAGCCTGGTAGGCTGCAGTCCATGGGGTCGCTAAGAGTTGGACATGACTGAGTGACTTCACTTTCACTTTTTACTTTCATGCACTGGAGAAGGAAATGGCAACCCACTCCAGTGTTCTTACCTGGAGAATCCCAGGGACGAGGGAGCCTGGTGGGCTGCCGTCTATGGGGTCGCACAGAGTCAGACAGGACTGAAGCGACTTAGCAGCAGCAGCATATATATCTCACAGTAGAATACTGCCCTTGAGTATTCTATTTAACTGCTTTAAGGACAGGAACCAAGAAATGGGAGCCATCCATAACCTGGGTGACTATTTCAGCTCTTTGTGGTTCTGCATGTTTATCAGTTTCTCCATCTAGAGCTGCTTGGACACTTATCTTTGCTTCTCTGTGCACCTGCTTTACTCTTAGCTCTCCACATTTGACATTCACTACACGTGCTGTTGAATAAAGGCATCTCTTAAGTGATCTAACCTGTGTTCCTCACTTTATCTCTGTTTAGAGGATTAGCTCAGAATAGTTAGAATTGCTGTCTCACGTTCACATTCCTGAAATTCACATCCCTTCAGTCAACCTGCTGCTTCTAGTGAGATGGGTACTATGTAGTATAAATGTGTGAAGTTGACCAGGATGGGGAGTTTGTTCAGATGTGATTGGTAGGGACTTTTCTTAGTGAAAGAAAGTTATAGTTCCTTAACTTAACGAGACTGGCAGCCCAAGGTGTATCTAATACAAAAATCTTTGAAGCAAAACTGGGGGGAAAAATGAGCTTCTATTTTAAGGTTTCAGTCCCAAGTAGACTCCACCCACCTTCTTTCAGAGAAGGGACAGAGAAGCACAGAGTCCTTGTGACTTGAGAGAACTCTGTTGGCTCTGGCAGAGCATAATTTCACATGTACAGTGCATACTAAACCTTAAACTGTGTAGAAGCTATAAAAGTAAGATGATCTATAAGCTGCATATTTATGGTACTTAAGATTTAAGCTATAATTTTTCAGTGTTAAAATATGAAACCAGAACATAACCTTCTAGATGAAAGTATAATTCTAAAGACCAGTTTTATCAGTATTATATCTAGTAATTTTTTATTCTCTCTCTAAATATACATCTGAAATTTATCACTGTCTGAAAGACTAATATATTTCCTCCCTAGTAGATTTTGCATGAATAAATCTAAATATAGTTAGATTCATCTAAAATTTGAGTACTTTAATACTGTGTGTTGCCTGGTTGTCAGTGTGTCTGTCTCTGTGCAGGCTGTCTGCCTGACTGTGTACCTCTTATCTTTATCTACTCTGTCCATTGGCTTATCTGTGCCAAAGATTCATTAATGGGTGTTAGAGGTAGATTTGGATATACTGTATAATTCAGAAATTTCCTGTAATTTATGCCTAGTTGTTTATAATTCTTTACTTCTAGTGCTACAAATACGTTATAAATGCCAAGGAGGAACATAGTGCAGGTAGGCACTAATATTAGGATTTTGCAACTATTTGAAGAAATTGAATATGTTTAAATGTTTATCTCTAAACCTATTCACTGGCATTATTCGATGTTGCACAAAATAACATTTTATTTTTTCATAACTGTATTATTTAGGTAGTAGAAAATTAATCATTAAGGTAAGCAATACAGTCTTAATGTTTAATATGCCAGATGTTTTGATCTTTTCATTTTATGGAAAAGTAAAGAGGATAGGTATTTTAATAGTTCAAAAGCTAGAAACAGAAATACTTTGTGAAAAAGAGCATTCAAAGAAGTTATTATTAATTATAAGATATATGCTTAAACTAAGTTTTCTTGAATGGGTAATTAAATAGGCACTGGCTGACTCTACTTTCTTGGCCTCTTCTTTCCTAGATGATGAAATATCATTATACCTAGATTTTCACCTACCTCTTTAGTCTCTCTCCTCTATTATTGGCTCAGATACAGCATATTTCCTGTTTTTTGTGCTCTTAGGTCTTAAGGGAAATATAATTGAATACTTGAATATTTAAAAATTAGAAAATAATCTTACAAATCTTATAAAATATTACAGTGACATCAATTCTAATGCTGCTTATTAAGAGTCTCAGACAATAATAAAACATTGATATTTTCTCATACTCTACATTCTTACGATGGCTGGTGGATTCTTTTTAAAGTATTTCTGGAAAATGCAATTTAATCTAGACCAGAAGTATAAGATGAATATTTAACCAGCACATTTAATTTTTCCATTGTTGCTTTATTATATGCCAGTTTTTATATTATTTATAAGCCATGTTTTGTGTGCATATATTGTTTATGCCATATCTAATATTTTAAAATATGTTCTAAGTACTCTTACATTCTATTGGCCAAGGCAAGTTATAATGCCACCTCAGCCTCAAAAATTCAGGAAATAGATTATACCCTTTAAGTTGGAAGGACTACAAAGTCTTGTGCAGTTTTAATATAGGAAGAGCTGAAAAACAGGTTTTTAATATGATAAATCTACGGCTTCCCTGGTGGCTCAGAGGTTAAAGCATCTGCCTGCAATGTGGGAGACGTAGGTTCAGTCCTTGGGTCGGGAAGATCCCCTGGAGGCGGAAATGGCAACCCACTCCAGTATTCTTGCCTGGAGAATCCCGTGGACGGAGGAGCCTGGTGGGCTACAGTTCACGGGTCGTAAAGAGTCAGACACGACTGAGCGAGTTCACTTTCGCTTTCACCTTCACTATATGACAAGCGTAGGAGATATTATTATTACATAAAGTAGTTAAGACATAGAACTGGGGCTTGAAATAAGGAGTAAGCCATGCATTTACCTGGGGGAAGAGTACAGTACCCCAGACAGAAAGAGCATTAAGTGCCCAAGTATCTGAGTTAAGAGTGTGTTGGGATATCAAGAAAGCTAGTGTGCTTGAGCAGAATGAGGAGAAGAGTAGTAGTAGATTTAGTAGACTTGTGATCGTGCTGGGAGTTACGGCAAACCATCCAGGTTCTTGTAGGTCATTGTTAGAACTTGGGTTTTTACTCTAAATGACAAGAGTTTACTTTTGGGTATGATGGGCTTTTCCTCAGTGGTAAAGAATCTGTGTGCAATGCAGGAGACACAGGTTTGATCCCTGAGTCAGGAAGATTCCCATGGAGAAGGAAATGGCTATCCACTCTAGTATTCTTATCTGAAAGTCCCATGGACAGAGGAGCCTGGCGGGCTGCAGTCGATGGGATCACAAAGCGCTGAACACCACTGAGTGACTAAGCAAGCACAGAAAACACCAATTTGTAGAATTATTAACTAAACAAGCACAGTCAAAAAGAACATTTATAGAAATAACTAATATAGTAGAGCTGTTAGTGATTCATAAGTATTAAGACATACTTAATAAACAAGGAATTGCTTAAAAATACTATGAATTTTTAGAATAAATACTAAATCAGTTTTCCACAGTAGAAGTAGTAAAAGTAGATTTAGAGGAAATGTTCTAGGTAGCAGAATATTTATAATTTAAGCAATAAGTGTTTGATTATAGGGGATATGCTCTAAAATAATGTACTTCCAGAGACTGTCAGTGTAACTACACTATACATTAAGTATTATGACAGGAGGTTTTGTATGACTCAGAGAAATCAAGCTGACAGTGAAGTGCCAGGTCACCCTAATGGCCTCATTTCAGTTCAGTTCAGTTGCTCACTTGTGTCCATCTCTTTGCAACCCCATGGACTGCAGCATGCCAGGCTTCCCTGTCCATCACCAACTCCTGGAGTTTACCCAAACTCATGTCTATGGAGTTGGTGATGCCATCCAGCCATCTCATCCTCTGTCGTCCCTTTCTCCTCCCTCCTTCAATCATACCCAGCATCAGGGTCTTTTCAAATGAGTCAGTTCTTTGCATCAGGTGGCCAGAGTATTGGAGTTTCAGCATCAGTCCTTCCAGTGAATATTCAGTACTGATTTCCTCTAGGATGGACTGGTTGGATCTCCTTGCTGTCTAAGGGACTCAATAGTCTTTTCCAACACAGCAGTTCAGCTCTTTGGCACTCAGCTTTCTTTATAGTCCAACTCTCACATCCATACATTACTACTGGAAAAACCAAAGCTTTGACTAGATGGACATTTGTTGACGAAGTAATATCTTTGATTTTTCATATGCTGTCTAGGTTGGTCATAACTTTTCTTAGAAGGAGCAAGCGTCTTTTAATTTCATGACGACAGTCACCTTCTGCAGTGATTTTGGAGCCCAAGAAAACCAAGTCTGTCACTGTTTTCCATTGTTTCCCCATTTATTTGCCATAAAGTGATGGGACCAGATGCCTGATGGCCTCATCCTATTAGAAATTAGCTAGTACCTAAGAATAGTTACTTTACAAAGTGAGACAAGAGAAAACTGCTTTGCCTGAGATTTCCCTTTGTAGTCTAAAATAGTAGCTGAATTACAAGAGTTTTTCATTTTATTTTCAAGTAAGTTCAAAAAGATCCATCATATTTGGGTCAACTTTTTAAATATAATAGTTCTCTAAAGGAGTGAGTATGCCATGTAAAGAGACTGGTGAAACATTTAGGGACAAAACCAATCTGATTAGAGTGCTTTTTCTCCTGACTTGTATTTAAAGCACAGATATTACAATAATAAA
Organism: Oryx dammah; assembly: GCF_014754425.2. Classification (NCBI taxonomy): domain Eukaryota; kingdom Metazoa; phylum Chordata; class Mammalia; order Artiodactyla; family Bovidae; genus Oryx; species Oryx dammah. The sequence goes on along the minus strand of NW_024070202.1, from coordinate 44,145,915 downwards.
GCTCAAATTTGACCTCACCAAAAAAAGCTACAATATGAAAGGTAATGCAGAGATAAGCAGTGGATTGAGATAAAACACTTTAACACATTTAACAGTTGGAGGATTATTATCTAAAATATAAGTAGCTTCTCTGTATAAATAAAAAGAATACTCCAATAGGAAAATTTTAAAATGCTAAGAAAACTAACAGAAGAAAAATGCAAATAATTACTAAACATGGGGGAAAAGTCACCAACCTATTCAATAATCAGAGAAATAAAAATTATTTTAGCATTTACTTTGGAGACAGGTCCATCAGATCCCACCAAATTTGGTAAAATTCAAAAATTGGTAATTATGGCAATTCAGAAATTGATAATAGCAAATGTCAGCCAGGATAGAGAAAAACTAGCTTTCTAGATCTGTTGATAGGGAAGACTTTTTTGGAAGGCAAGAAGCTTAACTTGGTTGATTACTTCAAAGGGGAGGGATATGGAGGAGAGGTGATTCCTTTTTCATTTATAATTATGTGCAGAAAAAGTTAACCATTCTGGGACTGCTATCCTCAGAAAAGCCAACTTGCAAGATTCGCCCTTGGTAGGTATCTGGGAACTTGGGCTTTTGAGAGGCTTCCTATCATTCCATGATGAGAATGGCTCCCTTTGCTTTGCTGCACAAATATGTTCTTGTTGTTTAGTCACTAAGTCGTCAGTCATGTCAGACTCTTTTGCGACCCCATAAATTGTAGCCCACCAGGTCCTCTCTCCATGGGATTTCCCAGGCAAGAATACTGGAATAGGTTGCCATTTTCTACTCCAGAGGATCTTCCCTACGCAGGGATTGAACCCAAGCCTCTTGCATCCCCTGCATTACCAAGCGGGTTCTTTACCACTGTGTCATCTGGGAGACCGTGTGTATATGCAGGCACACATACATACCTCATTTCTAAGACTCTGTGGATAGGTTTTTATATGTGTGTATTAACACCCATTTACACCTTTCCCCCTTGGCGATGAAAGATTGAAAACTTTGTTGACATTGTAGGTAATAAAATATAGAAACAAATCAAAAACAAAGTGTTTTCAGGTATGCTATTTAGGACACGGGGCTTATTACTTTATTTTTAAATTTGTTTTTAACTGGATGATGATTGCTTTACAATGTTGTGTTGGTTTCTGCCATACATCAATGAATTAGCCATAGGTATGTATGTGTCCCCTCCCTCTTGAAGCTGCCTCCCATCTCACCCCATCCTACGCCTCTAGGTCGTCACAGAGCACCTGGTTGAACTCCCTGAGGCATACAGCAAATTCCTACAGCCATTTGTTTACATATGGTAATACGTATGTGTCCCGTGACCCTTCCCTCACTGCATCCACACATCTGCTATTTCTGTGTCTCTGTTGCTGTCCTTCAAATAGGTTCATCAGCACCATCTTTCTAGATCCCATATATATGTGTTAATATACGACATTTGTTGTTTTCTTTCTGACTTCACTCTGTGTAATTAAGGCTCTAGATTCATCACCTCATTAGCACTGACTCAAATGCATTCCTTTTATTGGCCAAGTACATACATTATATGTATGTACCACAGCTTTTTTATCCATTCATCTGTCAATGCACGTCTAGGTTTGCTTCCATGTCCTGGCTGTTGTAAATAAAGCTGCAGTGAACGTTGGGGTACATATGTCACTTTCATTTCATCCTGATTTTCTCAGGATATATGACCAGTAATGGGATCGTTGGGTCATATGACAGTTTTATTCCTAGTTTTTTAAGGTATCTCTATAGTGTCCTCCATAGTGGGTGTATCAGTTTATATTCCCACCAACGGTGCAAGAGGGTTCCCTTTTCTCCACACCTTCTCCAGCATTGATTGTTGCAGATGTTTTGATGATGGCCATTCTGACAGTGCGAGGTGAATGTCATTGTAGTTTTGATTTGCATTCCTCTAATAATGAGTGATGATTAGCATCTTTCCATGTGTTTATTAGCCATCTGTCTTCTTTGGTGAAATGTCTGTTAATGGAACTTCTGCCTGCTTTTTTCGATTGGGTTTGTTTTTCTGATATTGAGTTGCATGAGCTCCTTGTATATTTTGGAAATTAATCCTTTGTCAGTTGGGCTGCTCAGGTGGCACTAGTGGTGAACAACCTGCCTGCCAATTCAGGAGACGCGAGACACAGGTTCAGGCTCTGAGTCGGGGAGATCCCCTGGAGAAGGAAATGGCAACCCACTCAGCTGTGGCACGCGGGGGCTCCTCTCTAGTTGCAGCGTGTGGGCATCTCATTACAGTGGCTTCTCTTGTTGCTGAGCCCAGGCTCTAGGCGTGTAGGCCTCAGTAGTTGTAGCTTGTGGGCTTTTGAGCACAAGTTCAGTGGTTGTGGTGCGAGTGGATTCTTTACCATTGAGCCACCAGGAAAGTCCCTCAAGTAGCATTTTAAATGTATACTCTCCAGTTATACAGACTATATTATCTCAACTTAATGAACTGAGTAAGTTATAAGTGTGATAATAGGGTGCCAATTCATTGACTATGGAATGCTCTGAATGTGGTTATCAGTGCCAATTTTGTTTAAAAGACTTGTCATATTTCACTGTATATGTGATACATGGAAGACCCTACATATTGTAGAGGAATTAAAATAAATATAGGAGATTATCTTTGGCAGATAGAAAATTAAAATCTTGGGTGGCAGCAGTAGTAGTAGTGATGGGATAAAACTTATAAACAAATGATGGATAGAAGAAGGAATGAAATACATGACTAGGATCTACTTTTGGAATATATGCTACATAAGGGCAGGTTTATCTGTACCACCTAAAAGGATACCTGACACAGAGAATAGGTTAGGAAAAAAATGATATACGACATATCCTCATGAGGTTATAATTGATTCTTACTTTTTCCTTTTATAATAAGTGTCCAGATACAGTATGTTAACAAACTGAGAAAGTGATTTTCTTTTTTTTCCCCAAATATAGCAGTTAATTCACTAGTCAGTTCAGTTCAATTCAGTTGCTCAGTCGTGTCCGACTCTTTGCGACCCCATGGACTGCAGCATGCCAGGGCTCCTTGTCCATCACCAGCTCCCGGGGTTTACTCAAACTCATATCCATTGAGTCTCTGATGCCATCTGACCATCTCATCCTCTGTCGTCCCCTTCTCCTCCCCCACTTCAATCTTTCCCAGCATCAGGGTCTTTTCAAATGGGTCAGTTCTTTGCATCAGGTGGCCAAAGTATTGGAGCTGCAGCTTCAACATCAGTCCTACCAATGAATATTCTGGACTGATTTTCTTTAGGATGGACTGGTTGGATCTCCTTGCTGTCCAAGAGACTCTCAAGAGTCTTGTCCAACACAGCAGTTCAATTCTTCAGTGCTCAGCTTTCTTTATAGTCCACTCTCACATCCATACATGACCACTGGAAAAACCATAGCCTTGACTAGACGGACCTTTGTTGACAATGTCTCTGCTTTTTAATATGCTGTCTAGGTTGAGCATAGCTTTTCTTCCAAGGAGTAAGCGTCTTTTAATTTCATGCTTGCAGACAATATCTGCAATGATTTTGGACCCCCCCCCCCCACAAAATAAGTCTGCCACTGTTTCCACTGTTTCCCCATCTATTTGCCATGAAATGATGGGACCAGATGCCATGATCTTAGTTTTCTGAATCTTGAGCTTTAAGGCAACTTTTTCACTCTCTTTGTTCACTGTCATCAAGAGATTCTTTACTTCTTCACTTTCTGCCATAAGGGTGGTGTCACCTGCATATCTGAGGTTATTGATATTTCTACTGGCAATCTTGAGTCCAGGTTGTGCTTCATCCAGGCCCAGTGTTTCTCATGATGTACTCTTCATATAAGTTAAATAAGCAGGGTGACAATATACAGCTTTGACGTACTCGTTTTCCTATTTGGAACCAGTCTGTTGTTCCGTGACCAGTTCTAACTCTTGCTTCCTGACCTACATACAGATTTCTCAAGAGGCAGATCAGGGGGTCTGGTATTCCCATCTCTTTCAGAATTTCCTACAATTTATTATCCACACAGTCAAAAGCTTTGGCATAGTCAATAAAGTAGCAATAGATGTTTTTTCTGGAACTCTCTTGCTTTTTTGATGATCCTGCAATGTTGGCAATTTGAACTCTGGTTCCTCTGCCTTTTTAAAAACCAGCTTGAACATCTGGAAGTTCCTGGTTCACAGATTGCTGAAGCGTGGCTTGGAGAATTTTGAGCATTACTTTACTAGCATGTGAGATGAGTACAATTGTGCAGTCGTTTGAGCATTCTTTGGCATTGCCTTTCTTTGGGATTAGAGTGAAAACTGAACTTTACCGGTCCTGTGGCCACTGCTGAGTTTTCCAAATTTGCTGGCATACTGAGTGCAGCACTTTCACAGCATCATCTTTCAGGATTTCAAATAGCTCAGCTGGAGTTCCATCACCTCCACTAGCTTTGTTTGTAGTGATGCTTTCTAAGGCCCACTTGACATCACATTCCAGGATGTCTGGCTCTAGGTGAGTGATCACACCATCGTGATTATCTTGGTTGTGAAGATCTTTTTTGTACAGTTCTTCTGTGTATTCTTGCCACCTCTTAATATCGTCTGCTTCTGTTAGGTCCATACCGTTTCTGTGCTTTATTGTGCCCATCTTTGCCTGAAACGTTCTCTTGGTATCTCTAATTTTCTTGAAGAGATCTCTAGTCTTTCCCATTCTATTGTTTTCCTCTATTTCTTTGCCCGGATTACTGAGGAAGGGTTTCTCATCGCTCCTTGCTATTCTTTGGAACTCTGCATTCAAATGGGTAGCTTTCCTTTTCTCCTTTGCTTTTGGCTTCTCTTCTTTTCACAGCTATTTGTAAGGCCTCCTCAGACAGCTATTTTCCTTTTTTGCATTTCTTTTTCTTGGGGATGGTGGATCCCTGTCTCCTGTACAACGTCATGAACCTCCATCCATAGTTCATTAGACACTGTCTATCAGATCTAGTCTCTTAAATCTATTTCTCACTTCCACTGTATAATCATAAGGGATTTGTTTGAGGTCATACCTGAATGATCCAGTGGTTTTCCCTGAAGTGAAGTGAAGTCGCTCAGTCATGTCTGACTCTTTGCAACCCCGTGGACTGTAGCCTACCTGGCTTCTCCGTCTATGGGATTTTCTAGGCAAGAATACTGGAGTGGGTTGCTATTTGTTTCTTCAATTTAAGTCTGAATTTGGCAATGAGGGTTCATGATCTGAGCCACATTCAGCTCCCGGTCAGTTTTTGCTGACTATATGGAGCTTCTCCATCTTTGGCTGCAAAAAATATAATCAGTCTGATTTCAGTGTTGACTATCTGGTGATGTCCATTGTAGAGTCTTCTCTTGTGTTGTTGGAAGAGGCTGTTTGCTATGACCAGTGCATTCTCTTGGCAAACCTGCTTTATTCTGCATTCCAAGGCCAAATTTGCCTGTTACTCCAGGTGTTTCTTGACTTCCTACTTTTGCATTCCAGTCCCCTATAATGAAAGGGACATCTTTTTTAGTTGTTAGTTCTAGAAGGTCCTGTAGGTCTTCATAGATCTGTTCAACTTCAGCTTCTTCAGCATTATTGGTCAGGGCATAGACTTGGATTACTGTGCTATTGAATGGTTTGCCTTGGAAATGAACGGAGATCATTCTTTCATTGTTGAGATTGCATCCAAGTACTGCATTTCTGACTCTTGTTGACTATGATGGCTACTCCATTTCTTCTAAGGGATTCCTGCCCACAGTAGTAGATATAATGGTCATCTGAGTTAAATTCACCCATTCCAGTCCATTTTAGTTCGCTGATTCCTAAAATGTTGATGATCACTCTTGCCATCTCCTGTTTGACCACGTCCAATTTGCATTGTTTCATGGACCTAACATTCCAGGTTCCTATGCAATATTGCTCTTTACAGTAGGAGGGGTGAATTCACGTTTAGAATCAAACCTCATTCCCGCCAGAGACGCTAAGAGGGCTCAAACAAACCTTGTGTGCACCGGGACCCAGGGACCCCAAGACCCCACAGAGGCTGAGATAGAACTGTGTTTGAGCATCTCCTGTGGAGGTACGGTCAGCAGTGGGCTGCCACAGGGGCAGGGGCTCTGGGTGGGGCAGACTTGGGTTGGCATAAGCCCTCTTGGAGGAGGTCACCATTAACCCCACCATAGAGCTGCCAGAATTTACACAGGACTGGGAGATAGACTCTTGGAGGGCACAAACAGAACCTTGTGCACCAGGACCCAGGAGAAAGGAGCAGTGACCCCACAGGAGACTGATCCAGGCTTGCCTGTGAGTGTCCAGGAGTCTTCAGCAGAGGCCTGGGTCGGTGGTGGCCTGCTGCAGGGTTGGGGGCACTGAGTGCAGCAGTACATTCATGGGATCTTTTGAAGGAGCTCACCATTATCTTCATTACCTCCACCAGAGTTTGGACCCAGGTAAATAGCAGGGCTTCCCTGGTGGTGCAGAGGTTAAAGCATCTGCCTGCAATGTGGGAGACCTGGGTTTGATCCCTGGGTCGGGAAGATCCCCTGCAGAAGGAAATGGCAACCCACTCCAGTATTCTTGCCTGGAGAATGCCATTGACAGAGGAGCCTGGTGGGCTACAGTCCACGGGGTCGCAAAGAGTCCATGGACATGACTGAGTGACTTCACTTTTTACTTTAAATAGCAGGAAAGGAACACAGCTCCACCCATCAACAGAAAATTGGATTTAAGAATTACTGAGCATGGCCCCGCCCATCAGAACAAGACCCAATTTCCCCCTCAGTCAGTCTCTCCCATCAGGAAGTTTCCATAAGCCTCTTGTCCTTCTCCATCAGAGGGCAGACAGACTGAGAACCACAATCACAGAAAACTAACCAATCTAATCACATAGACCACAGCCTTGTCTAAGTCAGTGAAACTGTGAGCCATGTCGTGTAGGGCCACCTAAGAGGGACGGGTCATGGTAGAGAGTTCTGACAAAATGTGGTTCACTGGAGAAGGGAATGGCAAACCAGTTCAGTATTCTTCCCTTGAGAACCCCATGAACAGTATGAAAAGGCAAAAATTCATTAGTAGAGCAGAGCTGTCTAACCTTACATGAATATTGTGTGACTTGGTAATCTGAGACACTTTAAAGGTACTTCCCAACAGCTAGCTGGTCCCTTTCTTATATTGGTTAGGGCATTTAATTTCTATTCAAACAACTACGGAGGGTTTCTTTGTTACTTTTTTAAAAAGACGTTTTAATTGTGGTAAGTGTACAGTTTAGTAGTTCTAAGTATATTCACATTGTTGTGCAGCCAATCTCTGGAACTCCTCATCTTGCAAAACCAGAACTCTACACCCATTAAACAGTTAACTCCTATCGCCCTTCCCAGTCTGCCCTTAGCAACTACCATTCTACTTTCTTATCTGTATGACTTTAACTAGTCTTCATACCTCATTTTAGTGGAATTAAAAAGTACTTCTTCTTTTGTGGCTGGCTTACTTCACTGAACGTATTTTCACGTTTCATCCATGCTGCAGCATGTGTCAGAATTTCCTTCCTATTTAAGGTCAATTAGTATTGCATTGTATCTGTATACCATGTTCTGTTTATCCATTGACCCATCCATGGACAGTTGAGTTGTTTTCACCTTTTGGTATTGTGAATCATGTTGTTGTGAACATGAGTATACATATACCTGTCTCAGAGCCAGCTTTCAGTTACTTGGGGTATATATCCATAAGTGGACTTGTTGGATTCAAGTTTTAATTTTTTGAATTACTATGCTATTTTCCACAGTGAGTACACCATTTTACAATCCTACCAACAGTACACAGAGGTTACAGTTTCTACACATCCTCACCAACACTCGTTTTTTGTTGGGGGTGGTGGTGTTTATTTGATAGTAGCCACTGCACTGGAGAGGTGGCATCTCATTGTAATTTTGATTTGTATTTCTGTGCTGATTAGTGATGTTAAGCATCTTTTCATATGCTTTTTATATATATTTTTGAGAAGTATATAAGTCCTTTGCCTCTTTTTAAATTGTGTTGGTTTTTTTTTTTATTGAGTTGTAGGAATCCTTTATATAGTGTTTCTATATATTCATCTTTTGTACAAAAAGCACAGTTTATGAAAATTTAACAGTCATAATAAAATAAAACTTGTGATTCATTTTCAAAGTAAAATTCTCTCAGAACAGTTAATATGGACTCATAATTCAGTTTAATTAACAATTCTTAAAATCAGCTGAAGTTTCAGTTATTATTTTTTCTACCAAGATTTCTATACAGATTGACATTATCTTCTGCCTGTCTTAGTAAAGGTTTTACTAGAGGAAATATTAGTAAATTCTGTTCAATGACTTTGACCATGGTGTTGAAAGTCATCAAAATGTCACATCTTTTATTTAAAATCTTGGGTTATTTTGATTCAAGGATTCTAAAATTAAAGAAACACATTCTAGATTTTATTTGTAAATTATTTTTGTTGCATATTTACTCTGTTACTGCAAGTGTGTTTTTATTTAAAATATTGCAGAAGTCTTGATAACTGTATGTAGGTGGGTCCTCGTTTTTCATGATTGAAGTCTGGCTTTTTGTTTGAAGAGGAGTAATATTTATCTTTATTACAAAGAGATATGTGAAGACAAAATCATGCCCTTGGTAACTTTGGGTGGACGTACCTTCACAGTAGTATAATCTGGCCTTTTCCGGACCAAATCTAAAATAATGCCAGAATGAAATACTTTTTGTAAGAAATCATCAGTATCTAATGTCAGAAATCACTACAAAAAGAAACCTCATGCCCATAATCTACTTTCTGATTATAAATTTGTCTAGTCTGGACATTTCATATAAATGGAATGATATGTGCCTTTTTTGTCTGCCTTCTTTTACTTAGCATAATGTTTTCAATTTTCATCAGTTAAGGATGTATCAATACTTTAGTCCTTTTCTATGGCCAAATAATATTCCATTGTTTGACTAGACTACATTTTGTTTATATTTATCAGTCAGTGGACATTTGGGTTGTTGCCACTTTTTGACTCTTATGAGTAATACTACTATGATCATTTGTGTATAGTTTTTTGTGGGGGCATGTTTTCAGTTCTCGTGAGTATATACCTGCTGCTGGTGCTAAGTCACTTCAGTCGTGTCCGACTCTGTGTGATCCCGTAGACGGTAGCCCACCAGGCTCCCCCGTCCCTGGGATTCTCCTGGCAAGAACCTAGGGGTGGAATTACTAGATTACATGGTAACTCTATACTTAACCTTTTAAGGAATTACCAAACTGTCTCTAATAAGAATTTAAAATTTAAATTATATCTTAAAAACATAAATACTTCATATTAATCAAAGCATTCTAATGCATTGATAGGGGAAATTGGCAGAGCATATCCTTTAATAGGAGTTCCTTGGGGAGTGGAGTGAGAAGACGCAAAAATATGGCTAGTAAACTTAAGTCTGGTTTGCCAGGTAATCTTCAAGCTTTTAGGTAAATTAAAGGATATATGTGGTGTCTACATAGATCCATAATGGAAGGATTAGGGAGAACATCAGTGAGCCATTCTCGAATTTTGCCTGTAATTTATTTTGTCTAATGCTGCCTAAATAGACTTATAATGTACAGTTGGAAACACTTTCTGAATTTTAAATAGGAATTGTAACTGGTAATGAGCAATGTGGTCTCAAGTATTCTATTCTGGTATGGCATCAAATCTTAGGGTACACACAAAGATTAAAATCTCTTAGTGTCTTTAAGAAAAAAAAGACACTATTTGAATATACAAATAAAGATATTTTGGTATTTGCTAGTTTCTGTAAGAAGTCAGGTACTTACCTTATAGCTCAGTTGGGAAAGAATCTGCCTGCAATGCAGGAGACCCAGGTTCGATTCCTGGATTGGGAAGATCCCCTGGAGAAGGAAATGGCAACCCACTCCAGTATTCTTGCCTGGAGAATCTCATGGACAGAGGAGCCTGATGGGCTACAGTCCATTGGGTCGCAAGAATCAGACACGACTTAGCGACTAAACCACCACCATAAGAAGTCAGCTAATCTGAGGCAGGTAATTAAAAATGTTCCTTAAATTCCTCATCTGTTGATCTTATATGCTCTTCTCAGTCTACATATTTAAAGGCAAGCTCTATGGTAAATGTTGGGTAGGGTGCTTTGCATGCAAGATAATGAACACAAATGCATTTTTCTGTCTCCTTGGCATACATTAATTATCAGTTATTTATTATTTTGTTATGCCACCAAATTTCCCATTTTTTCTGTCATTCAAAGGGTTTCTTAAATATGTTTAATTGAAAAGGCAATGCAATTCCTTTAATATAATTAAGGGAAAGAAAATTAAGTTACCCATCATTCTGTCCTTAAAACAACTATCTTTCTTCATTGGTAGTGGGACTAGAAAGTTAAGGGCCAGGTTTGGTAGCTGTTTACTGAGGTATTCACACTAGATCTTGAAACTGGTTGGATGTGAGAGGAAGCAAGTGGACAGATAAGTGGGGAAAGTCCAAAACTACTGGGAGATTTTAAGCCTGAATGGCTAAGGAGGGCAGAGGTGCCATGAAAATCAAAAGGGACATAGAAGCATTTGAAAAAATCAGTCAATTTCTTTGTATCTAGTTAGATTTGTGAGGCTGTTGTGAATGTTCCAGAAAACACAGATTTGAGGGTTGTGTCTTATAATAGTTGTTTGTTGTTTAACCATTAAGCTATGTCCTGCTCTTTTTCGACACCATGGATTACAGCCTGCCAGGCTCATCTTGTCCTTGGGATTCTAGGCAAGAATACTGCAGTGGGTTGCCATTTCCTTCCTCAGGGTATCTTCCCAACCCAGGGATCAAACCTGTGTATCCTACATTGTCAGGCAGATTCTTTACCACTGAGCCACCAATGAAGCCCAATGTAATAGTGTTTTTTTTTTTTTTTTAATTTTTTTAAATTTTTTAATTTTTTTACTTTACAATAATACTGTATTGGTTTTGCCATACATTGACATGAATCCACCACGGTGTACATGAGTTCCCAACCCTGAACCCCTCCTCCCACCACCCTCCCCATATCATCTCTCTGGGTCATCTCAGTGCACCAGCCCCAAGCATCCTGTATCCTGTAATAGTTAAAGGAGTCGTAAGGAGCAGGGGATAGACTTGGTAAAAGACAAAATCTGAGGAGACTATAGTTGAATAGAGAACACATGCTTAAAGGACCGGAAAGGGTAAGAGGAAAGTCAAGAGACAGTTGTTTCATGGAATCAAAGAAAAGAGTTTTTAAGAGGTAGATCATTTGTTAAACACTTTATAGGAATTGAGGCTATTAATTTTGATGCCTTTTGGAGATTATTGGTGACTTCATAGAAGTAGTTTTCAGTACAAGTGGTAAAGAGAAGAATGAAATTTTCAGGGGGTTCAAGAGTTAATGGTTTACCAGAGGTATAAGTTTCATTTCCATATAGTGGTAAATATGAATTGAGCTTTCTTAAACTGCAGAGGTGACTCTTCCTATGCTACATTTGTTTTTGCAAAGATGAAAATATGAATTGTGCATCCACACTATTAATAGGGTCTCTATTTTTTAGTTGGACAGTTATTGTAACTTAATGTGTTGACCCTGGGACTAAAAATCTTCAAGTTTACTGTGTATTTATATTATATATTTTGGAATGATGAGATTAGTAATGAATTGCTGTGGAATACTTTGAGAGTCTAGGCTTAGAGTATTTCCCAGTTTAAACTACAGAGTAAAAAAGACTATAGTGATTGTGTTTTCTTAAGTCAAGACATAACCAGATGAAGGGAAGCATAGTCAGAAGCCGGAGTATTTTGGAAATTTTTGAGCAATTTGCTGTGGGGACAGTGGAAGAAAATATTTGAAGTTAGGATTGACATAGAAAATATGGAATCAATGGTTGCATGAGTTAAATGGTTAGAGGGGCATGAGATAAAGGATGATGAAAAACAGATGAAAGAGAAGGTGAGGACTTTGTGAGCAGAAATGAAAATAAACCTGAGAACCCATTTTTTCCCATTTGCTGTATTTAAATTATTAATTATTTTTTACATTTATTTTTAGACTAAACCACGTGGCATGTGGGATGTTAGTTCCCTCACCAGGGATTGAACCCATGACCTTTGCAGTAGCCGCAGAATCTTAACCACTGTACCTCAACAGAAGTCCCTCCATTTGCTGTATTAACAAAACAATTGTATTGTCCTCTTAGTTCAAATAGGATTTTAGTTTTTTTTCCATTAAAAAAAAATAGCTTAGAGGTAGCCAAAGGATAAACTTGAATTATATCCTTCTAATATTTTGATCTCGAGAAAGTACTATATTTTCTTTTCCAACTAGAGAACTGGAGTCTTTCCTTTAAGAAAAGGAAGCCATTTGCTTGTTGTCTAGGGTATGCAAAAAATGATTACAGGCTTGATATGAAATTTTTTACTACCTTTTTTTCTGTTAGCTTTTGTGCTTTGCCATATTTATTGTTTTAAAATAAAGTCTGCAGTACAAAGTTTTATTTAAAAACTAATTGTCAAAATGAAGATCAATTGCTTCATCCATTCATGGAGGATTATAAAACTACTGTGTTGAAGAGATCTCCTTTGCTAGTGTTTAAGGGAACTAGGAATTGAACCCTAGCTTCTTTGACTCGAAGCTGTCTCATTATGAAGTGGCAATGAAGTTTAAGGAGGGAAGGAAAATCACTTCCTAAGTTTACTGGCCAATTCTGATTTGCATCCTTTCCCCCTGAATATTACCACCTGAGAAGACCTAAACAGTGTTATTGACTTGCTGGAGTTTGTCACAGGTTACACTGGTAGTAGCTGTTATTAACAGAATAAGTCATGGTCTCTATCTTCAGGGAACTCATATTTTATCAGGGATGGTATATGTACACATACAGATAATAACTGCAAATTGGGATCTGTCCTAGATGAGAGATAAATATCAAGTGCTGTGAGTAGAAATGAGGAAGCAATATTGGAGGAAGTGGAAGATGGGGTGGGTGCCAGTACTATTCTCAGGAAATGTTTCAACAAGATGATTTCTGTACTTAGCTGTAAAGAAGCAAGGGGTTTGCTTGGCCAATTGAAAATAACTGAAGCATTGAAATTTACGTGAACAAAGAGTAAAATTGTTTTATTACCTAAAGACTGGTAAGATTGGCACCTTTTATGCATGCGTGTTCATTTGTGTCTGATTCTTTGTGACCCTGTGAACTGTAGCCCACAAGGCTCATCTATCTGTGGGATTCTCCAGGCAAGAATACTGGAGTGGGTTGCTATTTCCTCCTCCAGGGGATCTTCCTGACCTAGGGATCAAATCTACATCTGCATGGGCAGGTGCATTTTTTTATAAAGGTTTACTGTGCTACCTGGGAAGCCCACGATTGGCCCCTATTTACTTCAAAGTATGTCTTTTAAGTACCAGCTCTGACTTAGATTTTTTTTTTTAAATAATTTTCATTGAAGTATAGTGGCTTTACAATGTTATGTTAGTTTCTACTGTATAGCAAAATGAATCATCTGTATGGGCCTGAGTTAGCTTTAATGAGAAGGCATAGCTATGCAGTTCTGAAGAAGAATGACAGATAAGTTAGTCTGTCATGCAGCGTTAGGTAAAATGGCGAGCAAAGATAGGAATATGAATTTTGAAAGGCAGAGTTGCATAATTTGCAACTAAAGGCAAACATTGCAGTTGTGTAGTTGAAAGACCTGTTGTTTTAATTGCTTATAACAGTTATTATCAGTAGCATACATATTTTTACATAAATATATTTGTAAATATATAAAGAATAGCCAGTTAGAGATAGTGTATGTTTTATGGAAATTATACTATGATTTTACTACTTGCTGCTGTTACTTTGTATTTGAAGTTTTAAATTTTTGAATTTTCTCTTAAAAATCATCCCATTATTGTCGTTGGGTTAACTCAGTAGTATTATGATTCAGTGGCTTTTTGTGACTGATAACATTAATATTTTAGGCATAAAACCAAATGAATTTTTTCCTCTCACAGTTGTTACTGTGTGCCAACGATGTGCCACAGTACACATAGATGAATTTTAAAACTTTTCTGACTTAAAACTTAAGATGAATTTTCCTGATAATTGCTTCAGAAATATTTCAGAACAATGGCAAAAGCAGTAGTGTTTAGTTATTCTTATATTTTGCTACAGTATAACTAAAGCTTAAAGTAAGTAATTTCACTTTATTTAACTTTAAGGTACATTATTATAATTTGCATATTCTTGTGTGCATATTTACTAAAATTAGTGCCTTATGAAGTTGATACTGTTTTTTTCAATTATTGGGGACATTTAGGAATTGGGGAGAAGGCAATGGCACCCCACTCCAGTACTCTTGCCTGGAAAATGCCATGGACGGAGGAGCTTGGTGGGCTGCAGTCCATGGGACTGCTGGGAGTCCGGACACGACTGAGCGACTTCACTTTCACTTTTCACTTTCATGCATTGGAGAAGGAAATGGCAACCCACTCCAGTGTTCTTGCCTGGAGAATCCCAGGGACGGCAGAGCCTGGTGGGCTGCCGTCTGTGGGGTCGCACAGAGTCGGACACGACTAAAGCGACATAGTGGCAGGAACTGGAGGCAGTAGTGTATGGCCTAATAACAGAGTATGAGAAGGCTTGATCTCCAATACCTAATTTATCTATTTTCCATCTTACACCAAAAAGAATTTGAGTTACCTTAATTTTATTTAAGCTCTACTGTTTTTCTGTCAGTTTGTTTTCTTAATTGTCCTGATTGAAAATCCAGGTAAGAATCAAATTTAATACTTGTTCTTGTCTACATGTACTCTGAATTCTAAGTCTGTTTGGTTAATATGAAGAGAATTAGATAAATTTGAGGGGTGGGGCTAACACAGCTTGCCAATGGATTGATTGGATGTTGAAGTGAGAGGAGATAAAGGTAGGAGTCAGGATGATTCCCAGCTTTTAGGCTTGAGCAACTGTTGAATGGTGGTGCTGTTTGGACATGTGCTTTGAACATTTTGTGATGCCTATAGGACACCCAGTGGACAATCGAGTAGACAGTTCTGGAGTCAACAAGCATCACAAACACATTCTCATTAGCTTTGGTCCTTAGATAAACAAGGAAAGTACACTTTTAAAGAGCCAAGTCTTGACACACAACTGGATACCTTAAAGAGGACAGTCATATTGTATATGGCTTTAGGGACCTCTGAGAATCAGTTACTGATTTAGGATTGGGGAGTAAACCTTTTGTGTTTTTAAAAAGTAAAGAGAAAGTGATTTGTTTGAAATGTTAAAGCACAGTGATTGTTAAACCCTGTTTTTGTTTGCATCACAAATTCTAACATATCAGAGACAACTCTGTGACTTGCCTGAGAAGTCTAATTAAACAGTTCTTGAAATCACTCGTTTTAATGTGATTTGCACTGCACTAGTTTATAAAGTACAATAAGATACCCAGTCTCAGTCTTCAGTATTATAGTCTAATGGGTGAGACATTAAACTATAAATACTTTTCACAGTGGTAATAGAGCAATGAATTCTTGACTACTTAGTTCTGCGAATTGGGAGCAGTGAGGAAGGGAAGGTTTAAGAGAGGCTTCAGAAAGGAAATAACACTCTAGCCAGAGTCCTCCTATTAACTCACCAGAAAGAGTAAAACCTGTAGAACTGTGATGAGGGGTGGACGGTTGCTGGTGGTGGTGGCGGGGGTGGTGAATCTGGCTGAAGTGTCATACTGTATGTGAGAGTGTTATAAAAAGAAGCTGGGAAATTAGGCAGCTTTCAAAATATGTTAAAATTAAAGGATTTGGTAATTTATCTAGGATGTGGTAGACCCATTGGAGAATTTTCAGGTGTGGGATTTAAAATGACCAGACTTGCTTTATAGAATAGAAACTCTAGAGCGGAATCATGAGTTTACTACGTGATTTTTCTCAAGACTTTTAAGGGTAGCTGAAAATGTCTTTCTTAAAGGTTTTTTAAAGGGTGTGAATAGTACTTATAAGTTCATGTAAACATACCATTTAGCTATATTTTTGCTCAGTTAGGACAATGATTTTCTTGCTTTAGTATAATTATGTGTAACTTAATAAATAAATAATTTTTATTAGTGTTTGGTTCAGTGCTGTTCTCATACAGCTGTCACATAGCACTATCCTTAAAAATAACGTTCCTTAGTACATTATGACCTGTTTCTTAATTTCATAGTGACAACATCACTACAGATAATGGAAATGGTGGTCAGGAAATTAAAATTACATTATATGAGTAAGTACTTTCCATTTCATATACCACCTTGGTGGTGCTGTGTTTCCTCCAAGCACTACTGAGACATTAAATTTTGTGGTATTAAAAGAATGAAACCCATTTTCCTTTGTTTAGCCCAGCATTCAGGTCTTATTCTAAAATTAACCTATTTAACATATAAGCATTAAGTATGCTCTAATAATACAGGGCATTATACTTTTTAATCTAACAGTAATTTTGTACTCATAGAGTTTAAAGTTTAGTAGAGGAAATAACAAGCGTTCTCTTTATGTATTTATCGTGTAGTTCAGTCACTATACTCCTTCTTCTTGAACATACTTTACACCAGGGGTTCTTAAGCACAGACTCCAGACAGCAGCAGCAGCATCACTTGGGAACTCATTAAATACAAATTCTGAGGATGGGTCCCTGCAGTCTCTCATCTAACAAGCCCTCCAGGTGATTGTAAAGCATGCTCAAAATTGACAGTATGAATGAAGCATGCTTTATAATATGCAACACTCCCAGGAAAACAAATTGCTTAGAATATGTGATGCCTTTTGATCTCTGATCTAGAAAAGGCTTTATTTAAAGAAAGAAAGAAAATTGTAGTAGCAAATAACATTTAAAGAATTTCAGAAATATAGTAATTGTTAACAATTATTGAGCCCATTTTTTTCATGCTAGGCTCTTTGCTGAGAGATTGCAGAGGAGGAGACACAGGTTAAATATATTCAGTGTCTTACAGCTAGAGAGTTTCAGATCAAGAATTTTAATTCAACCGGCTAACTATAAAGCTGACTTTTTATTAGGAAATAAGTTCCTATTTGAAGGTATCTTTTTAATATAGCTGGGTAGAATTTTTTATGTTTAACGGACCACCATGGTTTTATTTATACTATATCATAGATTAGTATCTCTGAGAGGTAAGAACATAGGTTAGTATCTCCAAGAGGTAAGAAAATTTCTAAGTACGCTACTTACATAGATTTGTTGGAAGCATGACTGTAGATAAACATCCCATGTTGTGTTAGTCTGTAAGAAAACTGGATCTATAAAAATTCAGATTCAAATTAGATATTTACTTGTACACGAAAGTGTTCTTAAAGTTTCATTATATGAGAAATGAAAAGTAATTTCCTATAAAAATTTTAATTTGTACATTTAAATAACATAATTTATCTTATAAAAAAAAGAAATGCTTGGAGTGACTGGAGCAGGTATTCCAGAAGTGCATTTACATTTTACAATTAAATGCATCCCTTCTTTCCTTTTCTTTGTAGTTTTTTGTTGGTTTGTTTTGTTTTTTTTAGTGTGTGCCTGTATTTTTTTTTTTTTTTTCAATGATAGTTACCTAAGTTTTATTCTCTTATCCCTGTGTTTCTGCTACTCTTTGGATTGCTATCTTTCTGTTAGTCATATTCACATAGAATATTTTATAATACATTGATACTATATTTGAAAATCTTTGAGCAGAGAAAATACAAAAATTCTGACTAAATATGCAAGATATATATGTAAGTAACTAGGAGGATCTTTGTTAATGTAGAATAAAGAAATCGTGAATAATCTTTTTTACTTCTATTTTTTTAAACAATTTTGTTTTTGAATAGGTAATGAATTCATATAATCCAGAATGTAAGAAAGAATGTGTAGTAATGTTTCCTTCCCATCCATATCATACAGCTACTCATTCTCTTTCCCATAGACAACAACCTTTGTAAATAGTCTCAGGGATGGTTTTGCACTTACAAGCATATACAAATGAATATTTTTAACACTAATATATACACTACTGTGTTCTCTGCTTTTTTACACTTCATATATATTTTTGAGATCTTTCCATATCACTGTGTATTAAGAGCTTCATCGTTGTTTTCAACCCTATCGTGTCTGCTTCTGTAAATGAAACAAATCTTTTTAGCCAGGCCTCTACTGTCTTTTCCAATTTTGTGTGCTTTTCCTATTATAAATAATTCTGCCATAAATAACTTTATGTGTACATCATTTCATGAGCGTGTGCCATTAATCTAGAGAACAAATTTGTAGAAGTGCAGTTCCTAGGTTAAGAGGTTATGTGTATTTGTAATTGCCAAATTACCCTCCTTAAATATTCTTTTCTACCAGTGTTGTGTCAAAGTTCTGGTTTTCCAACACCCTCACCAACCCGCCCATTTACTTTCTAAACAACTACAATTCCCTGCCCCCCCATGCACTTACATACTTTGAAAACTTTATTACTACAGGAAATAACATCATAAAAGTGGACAGTTTTGCTTTGGCATTGTGCCTGTGCAAAACAAAATTCTAGTTAAGATTTTTCATTTTTAAAAAACATATATTCCTGCTTTAGGTCTCTAAGATTGGGATGATAAAATTTAGGAGTTTTTCAGAGAAGAACAAAAAAGCTTGCTATTCTGTATGTGAGGGTCTACTTTAAGATTATTTCAAATGTTAAATGTTAAGTATGTCAATACAAGAATAAGTTAAAGATCTTCAATTAAACTTCTATCTGTAAAAATATAGACATACTATTCTTAGTTGCTTAATTATCAGTATCACAAGGAACAGAAATAAAATGGTGAAAAAGTTAAGTGTTACCAGACATATTTTTCATTTGTATTTAATACTTTTGTTCAATAGTAAAACCAGAATATCTTCGATATGTTTTTAAGCCTGGAAGAAAGTAGGTTCCTTTGAAATTAGATTTCAGCAATGTGGTTGAGTAGTGAGTTTAAACAATTCACAATGCTGACTTTCAGTGCTTCTGAAAGCAGGAAGTGTATTACTGACATGCAGAAATATTCCAGCCCAGAGAACATCCCTACTGCCGTATGTGGTAAGAATTTCTCACTAACTCACAAACCACTTCTGTAATGCACTGAATAAGCAGAATTGGTCTTTGTTGAACATTTCCAATTGAGTATCAAAGAACTTTGTTTTGCAGTGTCTTATAAGTAATTATTAGCTTATGCCTTGGAAGGAGCCTGGCACATCATGGGTGCTCCAGGTTTATTGAGAGAAGAAATAAGAACTTTTATATAATCTTTTAGGTGTGATTTTAAAGTTTGTTTTTCAGATCCTGAGTTAAATATTCTGACTCAGCTTATTAATGGTTTCTTTAAATACAATTATTTATATCTGGTGCCGTGTTGTGCTCAGTTCTCAGTCATGTGCAACTGTTTGTGACCCCATGGGCTGTAACCTGCCAGGCTCCTCTGTCCATGGAACTTTGCAGGCAAGAATACTGGACCGGGTTTCCATTTCCTACTGCGGCGGATCTTCCTCACCCAGAGATCAAACCCAGTCTCTTGAGTCCTGCATTGTCAGGAGGATTCTGTACAACTTTTATTCTACTGCCCCCCTTTTAAAATTACTAGTTGGAATATTAATCTTAGGTTTGCTCTTATGCTAAGAAAAAAAAATCTTAGGGTTAATTATTAAGATTAATTACTAAGGGCTAGGGAGATACCGTGAATTTTGAAAAACAAGAAAATGAGTTGTGAGAAATCGGGGTTAGCAAAATTCAATGAAGAGTTTTTTATCATTCAAATTTTCATTAACATTTTGAAATACTGATTTTTTCTGAACTTAAATCTTCTTTTCTTTTGATTTTAAGCGACTAAGAAGATTGTCAACCAAATATAGAACAGAAAAGATTTATCCCACAGCCACTGGAGAAAAAGAAGAAAATGTTAAAAAGAACAGATACAAGGACATACTGCCATGTAAGTTTAAAATGCCATTAAAAGAACAAATGGTTATGCTAATTAGTAGTTTTATAGCTTAAACTAGCATTATTCTTCCTAATGAGTTCATTTGTAAAGAAAATAATGATGAGCTTCTCTTTCAAGGTACACTACAAGACAATAATTTGTGGTTGTGCTTGCCTTTCTTCATGATAGTAGATTTTGTTGTTGTTGTTTTATTGTTCATTTCTTTTCTCTTTAGGCATCACAATTACTCTGATACTGTCCCACTTTTAAATCTGAAAAATCCAAGTAAAAATATCTTTTGTGGACTCCCTGTTCAGAGAAATTTTTTGTAAAAAATAAAATAATACAGACATAACTCAATAAGTATAATACATTTTATAAAATGCTAAAAATATTAACATCTATTTTCTATTCATAAGAACTATAATTGATTAATTGAGCATTAAAAATGAACCATGAAAAAAAATGAACCATGATTCATGCTTGTGTATCTGCTGTTCTTACTAGTCTAAGAACATGGTACGTATCTCTGAGGGCATGCCTAAGACTGATAGCATTATATTCTAATAATGATAATATAATAGTTTTCTATCAGAATATGTTTAACTGTAAAAGTTAAAATTTTATATCATACTTGCTGTCTTTTAAAGCTGCCAGTAGTCTTTCTCTTTTCCTTCCTTCAAGTATCTAGAAATCTGTATGTTCCAGGATCCCATTCTCTCAATTCTCCTTTCATCCTTTTTTTTTTTCCTAGCTTTATTGAAGTATAGTTGACAAAAATCTCATTCATTCCTAAAGTTTATTCTCTCTAAAATGTCCTTGATAAATTTTCCAGTGACTTTAATTATCACATTTGATAGTCTTTTATTACTGTTGTTACTGTTGTTGATTAGTGCTTATTCTTTTCTGTTAACTATTTTGATGTTGTTGACCAGTCTCTATTTTAAAAATTTCCTTCTTCTATAATATCCCTTTTTCAAATTGTCTTGTCCCGCACTTGTCTTCTTCCTTCTTTCTTACTGTCCTCTTTGCATAAATTTAACCCTTCATCTTTCTGTTGTTACTCAACTTTACTCTCAGATATGGGATCTGTGGGTGGCTGGTAGCAGCACAGTTATTATGAAGTGGCAGCAGAGCATAATGAAGAGCCCTGGCTGGAAGTTCAAATCCTGCCTCTGTCAACTGTTACCTATGTAATTTTGGATGCATCCTTTCTGTGCTTTGGTTTCTTCATCTTCAAAATGGAGATTAAAATAATAATTACCTTAAAAGATTATTTTGTGCATGTACAATGCTTACAGTTGTCCCTAGCACATAGTAACCACTCATTAAGATTTTGGAAAATATAATTCACTTTTCGTACCAATCCACTTCAGAGTAGTGAATAATATGGGTTTCTGAACAGTTCTTTTAAATTAAGCAATATAATTTTGAGGTACTCTTATTATACTCTGGAATTAATGTTCAGTTCAGTTCAGTCATGTCCAAATCTTTGCGACCCCATGGACCACAGCATGCCAGGCCTCCCTGTCCATCACCAACTCTCGGAGTTGACCCAAACTCATGTCCATTGAGTCAGTGATGCCATCCAACTGTCTCATCCTCTGTGTCTGTCTCCTTCTCCTGCCTTCAATCTTTCAATCTTCAACAGGGTCTTTTCAAATGAGTCAGCTCTTCACATCAGGTGGCCACAAGTATTGGAGTTTCAGCTTCAACATCAGTCCTTCCAGTGAACACTCAGGACTGATCTCCTTTAGGATGGACTGGTTGGATCTCCTTGAAGTCCAAGAGACTCTCAAGAGTCTTCTCCAACACCACAGTTCAAAAGCATCAATTCTTCAGTTCTCAGCTTTCTGTATAGTCCAACTCTCACATCCATACATGACTACTGGAAAACCATAGCCTTGACTAGACAGACCTCTGTTGGCAAAGTAATGTCTCTGCCTTTTAATATGCTGTCTAGGTTGGTCATAACATTCTTTCCAAGGAGCAATCTTTTAATTTCATGGCTGCAGTCTCACCATCGGCAGTGATTTTGGAGCCTAAAAAAAGTCAGCCACTGTTTCCCCATCTATTTCCCATGAAGTGATGGGACCCGATGCCATAATCTTAGTTTTCTGAGTGTTGCGCTTAAAGCTAATGTTTTCACTCTCCTCTTTCACTTTCACCAATAGGCTCTTTAGTTCTTTTTCACTTTCTGTGATAAGGGTGGTATCATCTGCATATCTGCTGCTGCTGCTGCTAAGTCGCTTTAGTCGTGTCTGTGTCTGTGCGGTCCCATAGATGGCAGCCCACCAGGCTCCTCTGTCCCTGGGATTCTCCAGGCAAGAATACTGGAGTGGGTTGCCATTTCCTTCTCCATCTGCGTATCTGAGGTTATTGATATTTCTCCCAGCAATCATGATTCCAGCTTGTGCTTCATCCAGCCTAGCATTTCTCATGATATACTCTGCATATATAGCTGAAATAGCTCAACTGGAATTCCATCACCTCCACTAGCTTTGTTCGTAGTGATGCTTCCTAAGGCCCATTTGACTTCACATTCCAGGATGTTTGACTCTAGGTGAGTGATCACACCATCGTGATTATCTGGGTCATGAAGATCTTTTTTGTATAGTTCCTCTGTGTATTCTTGCCACCTCTTCTTAATATCTTCTGCTTCTATTAAGTCCATACCATTTCTGTCCTTTATTGAGCTCATCTTTGCCTGAAATGTTCCCTCGGTATCTCTAATTTTCTTGAAGAGATCTCTAGTCTTTCCCATTCTATTGTTTTCCTTGATTTCTTTGCACTGATTACTGAGGAAGGCTTTCTTATCTCTCCTTGCTATTCTTTGGAACTCTGCATTCAAATGGGTAGCTTTCCTTTTCTCCTTTGCTTTTGGCTTCTCTTCTTTTCACAGCTATCTGTAAGGCCTCCTCAGACTGCTGTTTTCTTTTTTTGCATTTCTTTTCCTTGGGGATGGTCTTGATCCCTGTCTGCTGTACAATGTCATGAACCTCCATCCATAGTTCGTCAGGCACTCTGTCTATCAGATCTAGTCCCTTAAATCTATTTCTCACTTCCACTGTATAATCGTAAGGGATTTGATTTGAGTCATACCTGAATGGTCTAGTGGTTTTCCCTACTTTCTTCAATTTAAGTCTAAATTTGGCAATGAGGAGTTCCTGATCTGAGCCACAGTCAGCTCCTGGTCTTGTTTTTGCTGACTGTATAGAGCTTCTCCATCTTTGGCTGCAAAAAATATTATCAGTCTGATTTCGGTGTTGGCCATCTGATGATTCCATGTGTAGAGTCTTCTCTTGTGTTGTTGGAAGAGGGAGTTTGCTATGAGCAGTGCATCCTCTTGGCAAAACTCTATTAGCCTTTGCCCCGGTTCATTCTGTACTCCAAGGCCAAATTTGCCTGTTACTCCAGGTGTTTCTTGACTTCCTACTTTTGCATTCCAGTCCCCTATAATGAAAAGGACATCCTTTTTGGGTGTTAGTTCTAAAAGGTCTTGTAGGTCTTCATGGAACCGTTCAACTTCAGCTTCTTCAGCATTACTGGTTGGGGCATAGACTTGGATTGTTACTATGATATTGAATGGTT
This sequence comes from Oryx dammah, assembly GCF_014754425.2. Taxonomy (NCBI): domain Eukaryota; kingdom Metazoa; phylum Chordata; class Mammalia; order Artiodactyla; family Bovidae; genus Oryx; species Oryx dammah. The sequence goes on along the minus strand of NW_024070202.1, from coordinate 44,122,387 downwards.
TGCCTTCGAAATGAACAGAGATCATTCTGTCGTTTTTGAGTTTGCATCCGAGTACTGCATTTCTGACTCTTGTTGACTATGATGGCTACTCCATTTCTTCTAAGGGATTCCTGCCCACAGTAGTAGGGGTAATGGTCATCTGAGTTAAATTCACCCATTCCAGTCCATTTTAGTTCGCTGATTCCTAAAATGTTGATGTTCACTCCTGCCATCTACTATGACCATGTCCAGTTTGCGTTGATTCATGGACCTAACATTCCAGGTTCCTATGCAATATTGCTCTTTACAGCATCGGACCTTGCTTCAATCACTAGTCACATCCACAACTGGGTTGTGGTTTTTGCTTTGGAATGAAGAGATGGAATTAATGTGCACACTCTTAAAGAAGCAGTATTTCCACCTTGTTTTTTTACCATCTGAGGAAATGAATCTCAAACAGCTTCAGGTTTCTGTTTTCATATTTTGTTTCATTCATTCATTTTATAAGAAGCTTTGAACATATACTATGTGCTGCAGATAACAGCAGAAAACAAACTGACCAAATACCCTGCCCTTGTAGAGCTTATAGTATAGGCAAGGCAGTGAACAATTCAGATAACGTGTGGTCTCTCATAGTGGTTAGTGCTATTGAGAATAATGTAGTAGGAGTTAGAGAGAAAACTGAGAATAGGAGGAAGCTTTATTAAGTTTAACTAGAGATAGAGGGGGAAGTTCAGTGCTGTTCCTCTGGCCCTCTGAAAAAGAAAAGCCTTGCTTTGTATTGTTTGCCGGTTTCTTTAGGAAATGAATTATTTACCATAATCATCAAAACAAAACTCTGGGAGGTACTATTGTATGCCATTTTGCAGATAAAAAATTGAGACAAAGGTTAAATAGCTTCAGTTCAGTCCAGTTCAGTCGCTTATTCATGTCCGACTCTTTCAGACCATGTGGACTGCAGCACACCAGGCCTCCCTCCCTGTCCATCACCAACTTAAATAGCTTGCCACACAGCTAATAGTGTGGTGAGAATTTAAACCCAGGCAGTTTGTATCCAAAGCATTGGTTTTCAGCCACAGTGATTTTGCTCCTAAAGGGAGAGACATTTAGCACTGCTAGAGGTGGTTTGGTTGTTTGGTTATTACAACTAGGATGTGGAGCGAGCAGGCTGCTACTGGCATCTAGTGGGCAGAGGACAGGGAAGCCACTGCATCCTCCAGTCTAGAGGCCACAGCCTCCTCACAGCAGAGAATTAGCCCAGGTCAAGTAAAAATAGTGCTGAGGTTGAGAAACCTTGCCCTAGAGTCTGAGCTCTTAAATATTGTGCTATAGGCAGAGTAGCATTACCTTTTTACCTTATTTAAGATTTGATAAGTCAGTTTCCAATAAATTTCTAATCATTTTAATTTTGAAACTTAAATTGAAAGTAATAGTTTTTAGAGATACATATTTTCCTCCTGTCATAAGAATAGTGCAAACTGACAATTTCTTTTGAGTATTTAGCATGACCAGTGCTTGCAGGTTGTTTTTTTTTTTTAAATAGCCTTATTGTGGTATAATTTACATATCATAAAGTTGACCCGTTTTTAGGATGGGGACTCTTTATACTGTTGATTTATACTGAATTCATTCAGCCACTGTGGAAAACAGTATGGAGTTTTCTCAAGAAACAACAGAAAAAAATAGAACTACCATATGACCCAACAGTTTTACTCCTGGCTGTATATGCACAAAAAAACACAAACACTAATTTAAAGAGATACATGCATCCCAGTATTCATATCAGCATTATTCACAGTTGCCAAGATATGGAAGCAACCTAAGTCTCCATCAGCAGATGAATGGATAAAGAAGGTGTGAACAGTCTCTTCAAAGCGTTTGCAGTATTTTTTAATTGACTTTTTATCCTATTTAGTTATAAAAGTTTTTTATATACCTCAGATACAAGTCTTTTTTCAGATATTATGATTTGCGCCTCCCCCCCTAGTTTATGGTTTGTCTTTTCATTTTCTTAGTGGTTGATGTCTTAATGCACACTTTTAATTTTCATGAAGTCCAGTTTATCAGTTTTGTGGGTCATGCTTTTCATGTTCAGTCCAAGAACTCTTTGCCTAATCCAGAATGACAAAGATTTTCCCCTGTGTTTTTTCATTTCATTCCTGTAAGTATTATAGTCTTAGCTGTTACATTTAAGTGTATAGTCTATTTTGAGTTAATTTTTAATATGATGTGAGGTAAGGATCTAAAATAATCTTGAGCACGAGGCATTGTTCCAGCACCATTTGTTGAAAATAATCCTTTCTCCTCTGAATTGCCTTAGCTCTTTTGTTGGAAATAATTTGACTGTAAATGTAAGAGTTTATTTCTGGACCCTTAATTCTATTTCATTGACACCAGATCACAGTATCTTGATCATTGTAGCTTTATAGTAAGTTTTAAAGGCAAGAAGTGTTCTCTGTGTTCTTCTAAAATATTGGTTTGGTTATTCTCAGTCCTTTGCATTTCCGTATAAATTGTGGGATAAGGTTGTCAAGTTCTACAAAAATTCTGGAATTTTAATAAGGATTGTGTTGAATCTATGGATCAGTTTAAGGATAATTGCAATCTTAAACCATATTGACTCTTTCAATCTAAGTGTTCATCAATGGATGGATGGATAAAGAAAGTGTTTATGTATATATATCTGCTGTGCTTAGTTGCTCAGTCATATCCGACTCTTTGCAACCCCATGGACTGTATGTAGCCCATCAGGCTCCTTTGTTCATGGGGATTCTCCAGGCAAGAATACTAGAGTGGGTTGCCATGCCTTTCTCCAGGGGATCTTCGCAACCCAGGGATTGAACCCAGGTCTCCTTCATTGTAGGTGGATTCTTGACCATCTGAGCCACCAGGGAACCATATATATAAGACAGCTCTGTTTATTTAAATCTTCAGTTTCTCTCAGCAGTGTTTTATGGTTTTCAGTGTACAAATCTTGTATTTCTTCTTTTAAAAAGTTTTTATGCTGTTGTGAATGGAATTAATGTTATTTTCAAGATTTTTGTTACTAGTATATAGAAATATAGTTCATATTTGCACATCAATTTTTTTTTTTTTTAATCCACTGACCTTTGGACAGAGAAGCCTTCCACCAGGCCACAGTCCATGGGGTCACAAGAGTCAGACATAATTTAGTGACTAAACGACCATGACCTTCCTGGACTCATTTATCCTAGTAATTTTTCTGTGGAGATGTTAGGAGTTTTTACTTATCAGAATCATGTCATTTATAAATAATGATAGTTTTATTCCTTTCTTTCCAATCTGAGTGTCTGTCTTGGCTTATTTCACTGGCTGAAACCTCTAGTATAATGTCGACTTGAAGTGGCAAGAGCAGACATTACTGCTTTTGATCCATTAAAAGTAATTTCATCACTATTCAAAGATCACTTAGGTTTTTCTCAGGCTATCTGGGAGATTTGGTTTATTTTATGCTAGACCACTGAGACCAGTCCCATAATTAAGAAATTTCTGGATACGCCTGTGTCAAGGATGACCTGTTGCTTTTGTTTGTTGAAAGGGCTAGAACTGAGCTGGCTAGCCTTTAGAAGTGATGGATCAGGGTATTCTGCCTATTCCAATGTTATTATGGAGATTCTTTTATTTCTCACACCTAGGGCTTATCAATAGGTGTGTGTTTTCTTGGAGGCAACAATATATTTATATATATTTTTTTTGTGTGTGTTTATTTGTTGTTGGAATAGATATTGATGTTTGTTGAAGAAGAAAAAAGCTGCTCCTTTAAGAGCCTCCTGTGTAGCGAATACTGGTTTTATCTATTTGGAAATGGCTCCTGGGAGACTGCAGAATCAGGCAGCAAACCATGAAATGAAAACAATAATTCCTTTCATATTCTTTAAGTTATTTCTCTTCATGTTTATGCTTAATAGGACCACCGATAAAGAATATTAACATACACAGGCTATGTTATATACAGCATAATATTGATTTTTAAATTCTCAATCATATTCTGTGATTATACAGTATGAAGTAGTGACTAGAAAATTTGCCTATGCTTTCGAGTGTTTAAAAAAAAGCCATTAAAAAATTCTTATTGAAGTACAGTTGATTTACAATGTTGTGTTAGTTTTTGCTATACAGCAGAGTTATTTAGTTATACATGTACATTTTCATAATCCTTTTCATTATGGCTTATCCCAAGATATTGGATAGTTTCCTATGCTGTACGGTAGGGCCTTATTGCTTGTCCACCCTGTGTATAATGGTCTGCGTCTGCTAATCTCACATCCCCAGTGCTTCTCTCCCCTTCCACTCTCCCCCTTGGAAACCACAAGTCTGTCTTCTATGTCTGTCAGTCTGTTTCTGTTTCATAGATATGTTCATTTGTGTCCTGTTTTATATTCCAAATATAAGTGATGTCATATAGTATCTTTCTGTTTCTGACTTCACTTGGTATGATAATCTCTATGTCATCATGTTGATTCTAATGGCATTATTTCATTAAAAAAAAATCCCATTTCTGTTTCCCATCTTGAACTGACTGATTCAGACTTACTGCAGAATATGGGACTCAGAAATCTTGCTTTCTAAGTTGTTTTCCCCAGCCCCTAATTGCTGTATGATCAGCAATAGATGAAATGAGAGTGGCAAAATATTGACACTTATTGAAGATGGGTAATGGATAGATGAAGTTCATTATACTGTTGTATTTTTATAGACACATAAAATTTTCCAGAGAATTTTTAAAAAAAATTTCCCAAATTGTATGTAGCAAGCAACTTGGCACCAGTATTGGCTATCATTTGGGAGCCACTGTTCTCATCTGGATTCACAGTCCCCAGAAACATTTACTAAGGATTCAAAGGTCAGCCAACAAAGTCTTTGTCTTTGAGATACTTTGTATTAATATGGACCTATCATTATTGGCAAACATGATAAGAAGAAGCATCATATGATTATTTAACGGCCATTGTACTAACTTCAGAATTGTTCTGTTATCATTTACCCAAAGCATAGCATTTTTTATTTGTACATTTCTGATCTAAAATGGCTTTTTAAAAAAGACATGTAGGATGTAATGAAACAAGAAACAAAGCATTGATACACATGTATGTATTCTCTTCCCTGGAAACATGGGAAGGGGATAAAATAATTTTAATTGGAAACTAGTATGTCTCTCATATATCTCTTCCTACATATTTCCAAAGATTTCACCAAAAATAAATAAATGAAATTAGCAGAATTGGACCTTTGTATTAATGTATAAATTCAGTTTGTTGACTAATAAATTAATTATTCTTCTTAAAAAGTTTGCTAGGGGACCTTCTTGACAGTCCAGTGGTTAGGACTCCACGCTTCCACTGCAGGGTCACAGGTTCGCTTCCTAGTTGGGGAATTCAGATCCTGCATGCCATGTAGCAAGGCCAAAAAACAAAAAGTTTGTTAAGTTTATTTGTATTTGTTATCATTTCTGTATGTCTTTTTGTATTTTAATTGCCTTTAATAATCATTGTCCCTGGATTACAAACAACTGAAATGATTGTGGCATGTTACATGTTATTAGGACCATGAAATTAGGCGATCTTTACTTCAGTAGGATTTCATAGGCTCAAAGTTTAGCCCCAGATATTTACGAAGTACAAAAGAAAGGATAGTAATTTAACGGTGGAGGTATCAGCTGACACCAAATTAGCGGCGTGAACACTACCCAGTAATAAATATTATTTGTCAAGTGAAGTATTCAGCACTTTTCATACATCATCTTAATTTATTTGTCACTTTTACCTAATTTCTTATAAAATATGAAAGTTAGAGTTCCTTAAAAGAATTTTGACAAACTAATGTATTAAGTGGTTTTACTGCTTATTAAAAACTGTAGACATGTAAATCTCAAACTCTTGTGTAGTAAATCTAAGATGATGCTCAGGACTTTGTATTTTTAAAAGAGGTCCTGAATATTCTGATTCCTACTTTGAAACACAGCTTTACAATAAGACCTACTTCCTGTCAATATGATGTTAGAAATTACCCTGCTTATACTTAAAAGTCAAATTTCATTCATTTTTTAAAAATAATTTTAGTTATTTAATCGTATTTATGGTTCATTAGGGAAAAAAACTTGTCTGCTCATAGGACGTTATTTTAAAAATCCCTTTTTTTCCCTGTAGTTGATCATAGCCGAGTTAAGTTGACTTTAAAGACTCCTTCTCAAGATTCAGATTATATCAATGCAAATTTTATTAAGGTATGTATTAACTTTAAATGGTGTTTCTCTGCCATATATTTAATGACTTCCTACAATACTAGTTTTATTAAAAAATTTTAAATTGCCTAATGTGATGCCAACAGTAAAAGAAGTTATAGCCATGACATATTTTTATGTTTTTCGTCTAGCATCCTTATTAAAGGTTTTTGCTTACTTTTATGATAGTGGAGATAAAGTTTTTTTGTTTGTGTGTTTCTTCTTTTATATTGAAGGCTTATTATAAACACCTTTGTTGCTGATTAGTTGCTAAGTCATGTCCAACTTTTTGTTGACCCCCTTGGACTGTGTAGCCCGCCAGGTTCTTCTGTTGGTGAGATTTCCCCAGGCAAGAATATTGGAGTGGGTTGCCGTTTCCTTCTCCAGGGGGTCTTCCAGACCCAGGGATCAAATCCGCATCTCCTGCATTGGCAGGCAGGTTCTTTACCACCAAGCCACCTGGGAAGCCTTTACTGATTGCTAAATTGTCTCGTTTGTTATGTACACAAATGTACTTAGTCATTTCTGTTAATTAACCATATAGGGTATTTATCAGTAGAGAGATTCAGACTGCTACTTGAGTAAATAAAAGACTATTTTGTTATGTTACTCTGTGCTTTTGAATCTATTTAATACAGTATTTTGTTGAGAAAAATATTAAGGTGGTAAGAGTTATATGGTAAAATTAATATCAATGTCAACATTGAAGAATTATGGTTCCAAATAAGAGCTTTTCCAGAAAAGTCAATTTTATTACAAATATGGCAGAGCCCAAAACTAATAGTTAAACAAAAACAAATACATAGGGACTTCCCTGGTGGTCCAGTGGCTAAGATTTCCCACTCCTAATGCAGGTGTTCATTCCCTGGTCAGGGAACTAGATCCCACATACTGCAACTAAAAAACAAACAGAAGGCTCCCACATGGAGTAACAAAGATCCTGAGTGTGGCAACTAAGACCTGGCGTAACCAAATAAACGAATAAATATGGGAAAAAAAACCAACTAATACATAGTTCATTCTTTCAGATGTAATCAATGCTTATGTTCTTTTATAAGGACATTTGTTAAAAGTTCTAGTTTTTTAATTGCACCTAATAACACTGGCTCACTGTATGTGCTGGTTTAACATTTTAGTCTGCTAGTTTGTTTGATATATTCTTGGGTTTACTATTAAAAGTATATTTAGTAGGTGCTTAAACCAAAGACAGCTATGGAAGAATCTAGCTAAGAAAGAACTATTAGCTAGTTCTAGTCTTATTTTTTAGAATTGATGCATGCTTTTAAGTTTCTGCTAGTTAGTTTTGTTGACTAGGGCTTTCAATTCATAATTTTTAAAACAGCATAAGGAGGTTTACTTTTGAATTCTATGAATCATGTTTCACCAGAAGCTGAAGTGAAATATATTTTGTCATGCTTTTATACGTTATTAAAGAAAAATTATTTGGAAATTGTTTAGCTGAAAACAACAGGAAGGCTAATAAAATTTGAAATCTTAAAATTTAGGTAGAAAATATCTTTGGTAATCATAATTTGTATGCTTTTAACCTTTTTAGGGTGTTTATGGGCCAAAAGCATATGTGGCAACCCAGGGGCCTTTAGCAAATACGGTAATAGATTTTTGGAGGATGATATGGGAGTACAATGTTGTAGTAAGTATTGCATGAAATGGCATGATTTTCTAGCCATAATGATGTGTTAACTATATCCTACAATATGACTTTTGAGCAATAATGATATGTTAACTATAGTTAGTTTATTAAAAAGACAAACTGATGGCTAGGTTGTCTTGTTAAATTTTGACAAATTTGTTGAAATATTTCAAGAATAGAGTATGGCAATACTTTAAGTCTTGGTTTAAGTTGGTAGTACAAGACAACTGCCAAACACTGATAGATGGGTGGAAGGACACCTATGTGATTAAAAACAAGCATTGTCAAATGTTAATGGTAGAACATAGAGGGTAGCTATACAGTGTTTAGTATAAAATTATTTCAACTTTGCTGTATGTTTGAAACATTACATTATAAAACTGCTGGGATGGGAAAGCACATGTAATAACCTTCATGTTTAAAGACAGTTACATTCAACCTTTAGTAAGCAAACTATTTAATAGTGCTATTCTATTCGGTAAATATCCTGAATGCATTATTTTAATTACACAAGACATATCTGTAAGATTCAAAAAATTCAGTTCAAATCAAATACATCTTGTTATTTGAAGCCAATTTAACTCATACTTTTAATATTAAACCTACTTTTTTTGACAGGCCAGGTATACTTCTGCTCAGAATAAAAATAAATTCTTGAAATGTATATTTTGTTGGAAAAGTAAAATTGTATTTAACTGATATATTCTCAATCTTACCCCACCCCCCTTATTTTTAGATCATTGTCATGGCCTGTCGTGAATTCGAGATGGGGAGGGTACGTATAACTGTTAACATTTAAAGTAATTGTGGAATTTTTTTTTTTAACTTGGTCTTTTACTATATTCTTAGCTGTAGTTGTTAAAATAGTTAATTCTTTTCTTTTTTGTGTATTCTGCTATTGCTTTTGTTTTAACAAAAGGAGCCAAATAATCCTTAAACACATAAAATACTTTTATATTTTATAGGTACATTTTATGATATATTTAAAGCCATAGATTCTGTATTGTTACTTAGCAGTCTTCCAATATTTAATGGTGGTGTAAGTAGAACACTGCTTATGAACAATAAAAATGGTTTAAAATAATTCTGATTAATTTACAGCTTGAAATTTCTAATTTCTGTCTGCTAATTCCACTACATTTTTGTAATGGTATCTCCAAAATGAAGAGAAGAAAATTCCTTAATCTGAAAATTTTTAACATAGGTAAAAAACGTGTACAAATGAAATTAGTATCAAAACCATTCTGATCGCCTGCAGAACTGATTCCTAAATCTTCATTTTAAGTGTGAGCATCTATAAATGTGATAAATAAATTACCTGATAATTTGAAGTATCCTTATGCAAGTATAGTTCATTAACTGCATTATAATTAAACTAAGAAATGATTTAAAAGTTGTAAAACTTCTTATTAAAATTTTCAGTCAAGGATACATTGCATAAAACAAGATACTACATCTTTCAGTTATGTGAAATATTATTATATATAAATCACTAGAAAGCCTTATTTTTACTAGTAATTTTGTCATTCCTCCCAATCAGTTACCAGTAATGGAAACATTAGCAACATTGGACAGAAAATGAAAAGTGTAAGATTAATATACAGACTGAGATACTGTTAAGTAATTATCTGTTTAAATATTGTCAGTATGTACTTCGGTACCATTATTATTATTAGTTGTATTACGAAATTTAAATTTTACCTTCCTAAATTTTTTTAAGTTACTTTTAAGATTTAGGATTTGTTTCTCTTCTTTCTATTAATAAGCTCACATTGTATATCAGTAATAACGCTTAAAGATAAAGTTGTATTGAATGCTAAAACTTTTTGAACCTAATGATTTTTTGGATTCATAGTGTTTTGTTAGTTGGTTTTGTTGTTTTATCAGTCAAGGCTATGAATTCATTTGATAATCTCCACTTTGACTTAGAGTGTGACCTAATGGAAAGAGCACAGGCAATGAAGTCAAACAAACCTACCCTTCACTGGCATTTGGACATGGTGCAGTGAACTGCCCCCCCTGCGCTTCAGCTTCCTCATCTCTGAAACCAATGACAAATTACTGTAGATGAAAGACCCTGATGCTGGGAAAGATTGAGGGCAGGAGGAGAAGGGGGTGACAGAGGATGAGATGGTTGGATGGCATCATCAACTCAATGAATATGAGTCTGAGCAAACTTTAGGAGGTAGTAAAGAGCAGGGAAGCCTGCGTCCTGTGGTCCATAGGGTCACAAAGAGTTGGACACAACTTAGCAACTGAACAACAATAAAATTCACATATGATGTTTAACACATACATTTTGGTATCAATTGTATCAGTAATTAGTTCATACCTGAAATATAAATACCAATATAATCTTTACTCAACGTTGCTCTGAAGAGAGGCATGTTAGTCACAAACTTTCAATTCTTGCTAAATTAATCTCCTATAAACTTGTTTTCTGTTAACAAGATATTAAAGCTTTACTAAGTGAAAGACCAAGAAGAAAAAAAAATAACCTTCAAAATAATTTATTTTATCATTTACTATAAACTTCTACTAGGAAATGAAGTTTGTGACTTTAAGCCTTCTAAAATTTTAGTAGTATTTACTCTAAGTTAAACTGACATACTAGGCAGTTCTACTTTGTGCCCTGCGAGCAGTATTGTCAACTTACAATTAATTCCAGCCTATAAGTAACAGTTCCACTTACTGTGTTTAGAACTATGAGGATTTAGTAAGAGCTGATATATTTCCCACTGCTAAAATGTGTATTTTAAGCTAGACTGTCAGTTATAAAGACTTTCATTTTATTGGGTCTTACTGGTAAAATTACATTATTTCTTACATCAGAATCACTGGATCTTCTATGAAGTTAGGCTTTTATTCACTTACCTAAATTTTTAAAATAATGAGGCTTGATACTAGAAACCAATGTAAATGAATATTCTACTATTTCTATACCTATTTATTATGGGAAAATAAGGATACTGTTTGATTATACCTTCTCTAATCTCAACTAAAAGTGAATAGTTTAATACATTATTCTTGTATAGTGTTTTTACCAACAGTAGAACATTTGAAATATACTCAAATTACTTGAAACAATCATGTAAGATAAGGATTATTATCCCTGTTTTTATAGTAAAGGAACTAAATGTAAACAAATAGTAAAATTGCTACCTGTAACATTTTCTTATACCAAGTGGAGTGCTCTTTCCACTACGCCACAGATTTTATACTTAATGAGAATTCAGCTAGGTATTATAGATATTGTCATTTTAGAACCATTAAAACTTACATGCTAAATTTCTTAAATTTCTTACACTAAATTGAGCAACTTCTTACACTAAATTTACCTCCTTGTGCTAGGCATTTTTTTAAAAAAAAAAGCAATTTTTCTTTTCTAGAGGAGGATCTTTGGAGTCTATATAACAAGCAGGTAGAAATGAACAGTTTATACACTTAGGTTAATAAAGTTCTTATTACTAATCTTGAAAAGCAATTAGTAGCCCACCTTTAAAGAGTTGGATAAATCTAAGCTCTTAGTCCCTGCCGACTGATGGCAGTTGTTTGTTTTCTGGGAATGAAGAACAAGCGGAACACAAAATATTTGTAGAAGTTCAAATAAAGCAAATTATCAGTTATTTACTAACCTTTTTTTGGACAACAGAAAAAATGTGAACGGTATTGGCCTTTGTTTGGAGAAGACCCTATAATATTTGCACCATTTAAAATTTCTTGTGTAAGTACCTATTTTCATATACATTATTTAATCAGGTAGTGGGTATGTCAGACTGATGAGTAGTTTAATTATAATATGTGTTGAATCTTGTGGGTTATATAAGCCAAGCACTCAGTGTTTTCATGTGAATCTATACTTAATTATAATAAACAAATATTAATAATGCTTGTTTTATACTGCTTTTTAAAATTTGAGTATAATTGTTTTACAATATTGTGTTGCATAGTGCTTATAAATTAAGGAACTTTAAGAATGACTTTTCATAAATGTATAATTTCCTTATTATGTTAATTCTGCCTTAGTCTTTGCATGTAAGTTGATGATAAGTGTTACATATCTAAGAATAAACAAATAACTATGCTCTTATTCAACTAATGGGAAAGATCTTTGATGATGAAGCGTAGTTTATGATGTTAATCTTTCATAACTATGTTATTCTCCCCAGAATTATTATATACAAAGATAGGTTTGAGGACCTCCATCCTAAAAGCAGAGATTGACCCTTTATGGTAGAAAACTTGACATGAAACTTAAAATAGATACCTATTTGATGAGCTTTGGAAACGAATTAAATTCAAGTTCTAAAACTAACAAAGCACAAATCTGAGAAGATGAATTTAAAAATAAAAGCAGTGAGGGGAAAAAGAAACAATGAGCTTGAGAATAGAACCAACACTTTGCTTTGGATTACACATGATGGTTTTTTTTTTTAATCACTTAAATAAAATAATTTCCCCATATTAATCAGGGTTTTCCAGAGAAACAAAGCAGTAGAATGTGTATATACAGAAAAGAGATTTGTCAGAATTGACTCACGTGACTATGGAAGCTGGCAAGTCCAAAATCTGCAGTCAGGGTGGGCAAGCTGGAGACCAGGAGGAGCAGATGCTTCGGTTTCAGTTTGAAGACCCACAGCCTGGAGACCGAGAGCCAATACCGCAATTCTAGTCTGAAAGTGGGAAGGCTGAGATCCAGACAAACTAACATTTCAGCCCCAGTCCAAAGACAGTCAGCTGTAGAACCAGGAAGAGCCAGTGCTGAAAGCAGTCTCCTGGAGAGTTCTCTCTTACTTGGACGAGTCTGATCCTTTCGTTCTATTCATGGGTTAACTGATTGGATGAGGGCCAGCCACTCTACTGAAAATCCACTGATTTAAATGTTCATTTCACCCCAAAACTCCCTCACAGGAACACGAAGAATAACGTATGACCAAGAATCAGGGCACACCGTGGCCAAGCCAAATTGACACATAAAATTGACCATTACATTACCCATCTCAAAACTGTTTTTTATTTCATTTTCCATGGTTAAATGAGATATAATTTCTGTGATTTTACTCGTCATTGTTGTATTCAAGAAGTCCTTAATTTTATGACTTATTTGTATTTAGGACTTCTGAATTCTTCTGATGCTACCAGGAATTTAGTGCTTTCTAGGTTGATTAAGATAAGGACTCAAACTATGTTCCACAGTCTCCTTTATAATGCAGTGTGATTGTTAGAATGTTAACTTTAACTCATAATTATAATAGCCTGCATTTAATGTATAGTCAATTCTCTAAAGTCCTGGTTAGAATTAACTGTGGATTAAATATTTAAAAAATTAAAATCCTACTGCATTTCATATTATTTGCAATGAGTAAAAAACAGTATATAACCATATTGTACTTCTGTGATGGAACACTACCTAACCCCACCCCTACCCCCCACGCCCACCCCCATCACCAGTTTAGAGAGTATTCTACAGTATTAAATACCTGGACAGTTCAGGAAACCTAGTTCTGTGCAATGTGGTTATGTTGAAAATTTGTAAATTTAAATGTACTAACTGTAATGAATGTCACAGTTTAGGTGACAGCATATAGTGATTAACGGTCAACAACAAAACAAAATTTTTTAACAGGCAGGAATCAGGAATAGTAAACAATTTATCATAATCAATAGAGAAAAGTAGGAAATAGTTTGAAATTTGGGAAAAGATGAATTGATTTGAGGATTGGTTTTTCAATTGCACTAAAGAGTAATTTTTAAAAGTGCTGTTAATAAAAAGTTTGATTTGATCAATAAGAGCTGGTTTGATTTGTCAGTGATGGGATTGCTGAAGAAGCAAAATTTTTCTTTCAAGATTTCAAACTGGAAAGTAATTTGTATGTCATTTAATTGTTTCAGAGAACTCAAGATTTGTTATCACTGTTGTAAAACACAAATCAAATGTATGACTAGAAAGCAAGGTAGTGAAAATAACCATAGTAAGTGGTTTGACTCAACTTGGCAATTACAGTGTTTAAGACTGAGAGCATTAGAAGCTCTCTCGATTTGGGGATGGGAAAGAGGGTAGAGTGTTGGTGAAGGGTGAGGGCCTGGCTAGCAGGGGCTCAGAAGCATGTTGCTGCTTATAACCACTTCGATCAGCACTGTCCATGGGTCAGTCTAGCCCGCTGCCTGTTTTGTGAGTGAAGTTTTATTGGTGTACAGCCTTACCCATTAATTTACATATTTGCCTATCACAGCACAACGGAGACTTTATGGCCTACAAAGTCAAAAATATTTATCTTACCTTTTATAGGTGAGCAAACGTTGTCTTGGACCAATGTTTTCATTTATTCTCTGTTTTAATAACATACTTTCTGCCAATGTTATTTGAAAAGTTCAAAATAAATTATTATGGTTTATAACACTAAAGCTGGAATAATGCTGATTTTTTAAAATTAATAAACCAGCATGTCTGTTGCTCTTGATAACCTATCTGTAGTTTTAGTTAAAAAAGGCAAAAATAATAGTTTACTTAGTGAAAAACTGATGGAAGAGGCTTCATTCTAATACACTGACAAATAACAGTAAGAGATAAAGTGACTATGTTGTCATCAACCAAAATAATTTGGCATTTTCTGAATGCATCCTTTTCCTTAACCCATTTGGCATCCATGTAACTCAGAGTTTGAGTGTTAGGTAGAGAAAAATCAAGCTTAATAGATAAAATGATTGAAGATATTTGTAGTATTTAGGAGTAACATTTTGTTTGTTGGTGTTATTTCTGTTACATGATTCTGGTGATGGTTGTCACCTTGCAAGTATTTTGCTGGATGATCCACTCCTAGCTAAGCAATTGGTTGACAGACACTTCTGTTTAAAAACAAACTTCTAAATAAAACTTAAATAACCAAATTGATGACTTTTAGAATGGTTGTTTTTATAATTATTAGACATACCTAGAATTTTAAAGGTAATTTCATGTTGTAAACTTTAAGAAATTATTGTTTTGGCATGTAAATATTTTTGTTTTAATGTTCTCACTGACTCACAAGTGTTTCTCTTTATTTAGGAAGCTGAACAAGCAAGAACAGACTACTTCATTAGGACACTCTTACTTGAATTTCAAAATGTAAGTATTTTCCACTTAGACACAGTTTCTAAGAGTATGTACCCTAAAGAGACATTATGTGTAAACAGTATACTATCTTATCTTACATAGTTAAGGAGATGTATTGTTTTTGTTGTTGTTGTTATGTAGTGTAACAAAGAAGAAAATCAGATGTAATATTATCTTAATATTTATCAATTAAAGTAATATAAACTTTAACTCACTTAGAATCTTTCCCTAAATTAAATTGACACTATGGAATAGTTGGTTTCTTTGCTGCAGATATTTTTCCTCTATTGCAATAAACAGATTATGTTATTATTTACATAATTATTACCCACTTTTACTAGTTTACAATGTTTTAGAAAGCAACAAACCACCATTAAAGCTAGTCTTCAGACTTCCGTGGTGGTCCAGTGGTTAAGAATCTGTCTGCCAGTGCAAGGGATCCCTGGTCCCAGAAGATCCCACATGCCTTGGGAAAACTAAGCCCATGTGCTACAACTACTTAGCCTGCTTGTCTAGAGCCTGTGCTCGGCAACAAGAGAAGCTACCACGATGAGAAGCTGTTGAGCCACAATGAAGAGTAGCCCCCATTCACCACAACTAGAGAACGCCTGTGTGCAGCAATGAAGACACAGTGCATTCAAAAATAAAAAATTTAAAAAAAAAAGCTAAGTCTTCATTTATATATATCTTGTTTTCACTTGAGGCCTGTGACTTCAACAGAACTATATAGAATGGAATTTTTTCAGAAAGGAATCAAAAATCTGATGGATATGAGAGAATGCCTATCAATTCTTCCTTGGTCTTAAACTTGAATCACTTTAAAGTAAATAAGCTTGGCCATAAAGCTTACCATTTCTTCTCTAACCAGTGCATTTATAAACATAATTCCTTAATTCCTTCCTGATGATAAGTAGACATGTTTCCAGTAGTTGTAGCATCCCCTGACCCGACTAATCATTTCCCTTTAGTTGACTCAATTATTATCACTTTGGTTGCTATTTTTCAATCTGTACTAATAATGATAGGTACTTTATGGAATTTCAGTGGTATATCAGGCATTTCAGTCCTCCTAACTTGTATAGTGGTAGATACCATTTTCTCCATTGCCCACTGATAAAGGTAGAGTCTTTGAGAAGTTAGGTAACTTACTTAAAGTTACTCAGTAAATGACAGAAGTAGAATTTGAATACAGTTTTGTCTGAATGCCAAGCAGTGCTTTTTCTGGTTAACACCTAGAATAGCCATTCTTCAGGTTCTTAAAAATTATTGAAGTTTCCAAAGAGCTCTTGTTTATGTGCGTTATATCTTTTAGTATTTACTATATTTGAAATTAAAACTGAGTTTTTTTTTTTAAATACACAAGCAGACATTCCATTAGCTTTCAAAGTGATGACATCATCCTTAAGTCTTGTAGCCTTGAGAAGACTGCTGTACACTGATGAGAGAATGAGAGTAGAGATGGCAAATAGCACCTTAGTATTATTATTAAAGTAACGTGAAAGCTATTTCACAAACCCCTTGAAACGGTAGGGAGATGGATGGCAGCCTGCACCATAATTTGAGTAGATTTGGGTTCAGAAATTTTCATTTCTAATTTTCTTTTTCATTTAAATAGTCTACTAGCCTTCTGACTGTAATAGATTCTAAAACAATGCTTATGGTATATTGCTCATCCATTTACTACTGTAGATTAACTATATAGTATACTGGTTAAAGTGCAGGTTTTGGAAATAAGACTGCCTGCTTTCAGATCCCATACTGTCATTTGCTATGAAACATTATGCAAGTTATTCTTTCTGTCTCAATTTCCTTACCTATAAAATTAGGATAGTACTAACAGTGCCTTCCCCATCGTATTACATGGGGGATTAAGAAAAGGTATGTGATAAATGTAGGCTATCATTTTTTTTTTAACAAAGTGCTGAATATGACATACATATCTTAGAAATGGCAGCAAAGTAAGATGTGCAGTTTTTCTGTATGGTTTAAAATTTGTAATTTTATTTTTATATGATTGAATTTCTGTTATTCTTAAAGGAATCTCGTAGGCTATATCAGTTTCATTATGTGAACTGGCCAGACCATGATGTTCCTTCATCATTTGATTCTATTCTGGACATGATAAGCTTAATGAGGAAATACCAGGAACATGAAGATGTGCCTATTTGTATTCATTGCAGGTACAAAAATTTTTTCTAAATATTTAATTAAATATTTTTCAGTATAGATGGCATTATAATATGGGTAATGTATAGCATTTTGAAACATGTTTGGAATTTCAGTTCAGTTCAGTCGCTCAGTCGTGTCTGACTCTTTGCGACCCCATGAATCGCAGCACACCAGGCCTCCCTGTCCATCACCAGCTCCCGGAGTTAGATTGGTCATTATATGGGTTTCTAAATAGTAAAAGTGATTTAATTCCTGAGGCAGTTTTCCTTCTCTTAATTTTTTATTTTATATTAGATCCTTCCAAAAGACTTAAAATCATAGTACTTATTTCATAAATAGCAATTTATTTTTTAAGTGACTTATACCTGTATTCACATTTGTTAACAGACTCAGAGGTTAATTAACTCAGGCTAATTCAATAGTTAAAAGATATTAGTGGAGTTATATTTAAAATGGATAGCCAACAGGGGCCTATAGCACAGGGAACTCTGCTCAATGTTATATGGCAGCCTGGATGGGAGGGGAGTTTGGGGAAGAATGGATGGTTGAGTCTCTTTGCTTTCTACCTGAAACTCTCACCTCATTGTTAATTGACTTGAATATAAAAAATAAAAAGTTAGAAAAAGACATTAGTGGTGATGGAGCACCAAAGATAGTTTTCTTAGCCAGTTGGTTGGATTGTGATGCCTGTATTGGTGAGGTGAAAGGGCTGCTTTTTCTTTATGAACCAGAAAGGTGACCTGCTGATGTAGACATGGGAATCAGTTAGCAACCTGCTTAATTTAAATGATTTTTCTTTAGTTCATCTGTGATTAGTTGAGTCTAAGTAGTTAACTGGTTAAAAAGAGAAGGGTCTGTTTAATTGTAGAATTATAAGATAAATTGCTTTGGCTTGACTTCTTTACAAGTTAACTGAAATTATTTCCTGTTGTATTCATATTGTCCAGCCAATGTATAGGTCATAAACCCAATTTGATGTGAAGATTTTCTTTTAATAAAATAAAGTTGATCATTTAATATTTTCGAACAACCGTAATATTATGTTAACTGTAGTGTTTCATTGATATAGTTGTCTCTGTTTTTGTAATATCACACTTTTAACCACCAAGCTTTGCATATATATCATTTAGCTCTAGTAACTCTTAACACTAAAATTTTAGAAATGTTTTGATGTGTGGAATTGACAAATAAATCAGTGGTTTAAAATTAATATTATTGATGTCTATTGTTAAGAGCCTTTTAGAAAACCATACTAAATTGCTTAAAATGTACTGTATAATGAATTCTTAGATTACATGATATTTCTAAAAGTTTAAAAATACATATTAAAGTGCTGCCCCAATTTTTTTCTGCCTAAAATTACTAAAGATGTCAGTAACATCTTGATTTCCAGTCCTTGGGTGCATTTGCCTCCCTCTAGCTGAAAACCATTTACTTTATTTTTGTTGTGTTTTAAAATAACTTTGATATTTTACTTTACATTCTTTAGGTTCTGTTCTTCAGGAGATTAGAAAGCATTAGTGGCCTTTCTTTCTTTAGTGTAATCACTGCTTATGTTCAAACCAGTTTCTAGGGCTTGTTAATCTTCATCTTTCCTGTACCTTTTGCAGATTGAAATGATGTAGATTTCTTTCTCTACCAGAACTATCTAGAACATAGTATAAATTTATCTCTGCGAGGTGTTTTGTTAGCTAGACAAGGTTTCACGAGGTAGACAGACTTTCAAAGTGAAGGTTTCGAGGTATTACTCTTGCAGGTTCCTTAAAGGAAAACAATATATAAATCATAATGTTAAGCATGTTTGCCCTGCACACATCTTAAGTTGTAGTTTACTTATTACATAAGTAGAATTTTATCAGCCTTCTTAAATGATTTTTTTGCTTCTGAGTATTAACATATCCATCCACGTTTATCTTATAGTTCTTTTATTACAAAAATCAAATTGTTTTTTTTTAATTTTATATCCATAGTGCAGGCTGTGGAAGAACAGGTGCCATTTGTGCCATAGATTATACGTGGAATTTACTAAAAGCTGGGGTAAGAATAATTTTTATATAGCATTATATCTAATTCATCTGTTACGATTTTTAAACTTACGACTAATTGCAGTGAATTATACCATACGTTTTGTTATACATGTTACTACTTTTTTAGAAGTAGCTTTGCTATGTAAGAGATAAAGGCAGTGAAAGGTATAAATGATGCATATTCGCGTGAGGTAATACACTGGGCAGCAAAATGAACATATTGTCACTCATTTGTTTTGGATGGATTTATACCTACATTAGATATGTGCTCTGCATTGACTTTTCCAAATACTGCATCCCTGTTGCCTTTTATATTTATCTATGTATAAATATAATCAATTCAGTGAATATTTATGTCTAACTGGAAACATTATATAGTATAGTGGTGAAGAATGCTGACGGGAGCTAGACCTCCCAGGTTAAAATTCTTGGCTCTGTCATTTACTAGTTGTGGGATCTTGGTTGAATTACTTGATTTAATTGTGCCATAATTTTTTTATTTCAAAGTGGGTTTCATACCATTAAAAATTGAAGAATTAGGTTCTTCAGAAGCTTGTAAAGTTCATCACTACTATATGTGGCAGATAGCAAGTGTTCCATTTACTGTTAGTTTTTATTATAATCCTGGTTATTATTGTTGCTACTACTTCTGTTTCCAAGAAATTGGTTTTGATACCATGGAGGATATAAAGAAATAGCCTTCATTACAGATTTAAAAAGCATAAGTCTCCTTATTATATGTTGGTTTGGTTTATTTGCTGGTTCTATAGTACATTCATTTTCTATGAATTAGGAAGAAGTTTTATTCTTCATAGCTTTATAGTTTCTATGAATATGCCAATCTGTCATATAAAATATGAATAAAATATTTCTTTTCTTTTCCTTCTTCCTTTTATTCATTTTCCTTTTTTTTCTCTGCCTTTCCCTTTTGTACTTTTGCATGAGGAATATTTAAATTTTCAACAGTTTTTCAAAAAGCCTGCTGTTAAATTTTACTTTTGTATTCCCCCATTCTAATCATTTCCTGATACTCATATGACATGAACAAAATTTAAGTGGCTTTATAACACATTTTAATATAAAAATCAGGGATTAAAATTGGGGTGGGAAGCATTTGGATGAATACAAGCAGCCAAACATCTTGTCATTTCAGAAGGGTTGTGTACCTTGAATATCTTGATTGAGTTTGACATAACAAATATAATCTTAAGCCTTAGGTTGCTGCTGCTAAGTCGCTTCAGTCGTGTCCGACTCTGTGCGACCCCATAGACGGCAGCCCACCAGGCTCCTCCATCCCGGGGATTCTCCAGGCAAGAACACTGGAGTCGGTTGCCATTTCCTTCTCCAATGCATGAAAGTGAAAAGTGAAAGTGAAGTCGCTCAGTCGTGTCTGACTCTAGCGACCCCATGGACTGCAGCCTACCAGGCTCCTCTGTCCATGGGATTTTCCAGGCAAGAGTACTGGAGTGGGATGCCATTGCCTTCTCCGAAGCCTTAGGTTAGGAATTGATATTTTGATATATGTCAAGACTCCTAAGCAGTGAAACTAGAAATCATGTTTTAACTTTTCTATCTTCTTTATCTCTCCAAAATATTCTTGGTGATGACCAAGTTCTAATAATTCTGCCTCAGCAATATGTCTCAAATCTGTTTCTACTTTTCTTTCTTTCTTTTTTTTTGGAATGCTTCAGTAAACCTCCACCAGTTTCTCCACTTTTCACTGTTATTTTCCCTGCTACAAAAGTTACCCGAATATCAGATCTGCTCATTTCTGCTCATGTCTACAATTGCGTATTGTAGTAGTTAAAATACCAGGTGTAGAAACTAATTCTGTAGGATTCACAGTCAGTCTCCAGAGATGTAGCTGTCTTAACTGGTCCTTAAAGAGATAGCCAGGAAAACACTAGCCTATAGAATGAATTCAAACTCTTTTATCATGTTTGTATTCTCATGCCAGGTAGCCTTATCTTTTCTCTTTTGAATAGCTCTCCTTCTTTCAGTCTTTTAGTCAGTTTTGTCTACATCAAGCTTCTCTATTCCCCAAATAGATTACACATTCTGTGTGCCATGTTTGTGTATATTTCTTTCATTTTTCACTCACATACCAATCAGAGTTGGTCACAGCATATTTACTCCAACTGTACTGCAACCATACTTTGGCTGGACATTTATCTGTCTCCGTATCTGGCTCACTAACTTGACTGCTGAGAGTCAAGATTAGTTCTTGGCTCTAGACAGTCGCTGATATATGATAGGTAGTGCTTAATAAATGTTTTCACTTATCCAGCTATATATGACATCTGTATGAGAAGTTGAGTTCATGTATTAAATTCTTTGTTTTAGAAAATACCAGAAGAATTTAATGTTTTTAACTTAATACAAGAAATGAGAACACAGAGGCATTCTGCAGTACAAACTAAGGTATGTTTTCCTGTTTCACTTTATGAAGTGTATTTTTATAATTGCCTTCATTTTTTAATGTCTTTTCCCTTGTTTATCATTTCATCTCCTTAATAGGAGCAATATGAGCTTGTTCATAGAGCTATCGCCCAACTGTTTGAAAAACAACTACAACTATATGAAATTCATGGCACCCAGAAAATTACTGATGGAGTGGTAGGTGTTCTTTGCATATTAATTTTAGAAAATTTACTTTTTACCAAGATAGGATATTTAGCTTTTTAATTTTCATCTTGTGTTTTATCTAATAATAAATATCTGTTAGTTATTGGTTTTATTTATTATTTTTAAATTCATTTTCTTCCTATTTCAATCTCTACTGTAATTAATATTTAATGACCCTAAAAAAAGTTAAATAAGATTCTAAATAAAATATATTTATGAATTTAGATCTTAACAATTACATAATTCAATATCATTTCAAGTATAGATTACTGTTAACAAATTAACTGTATTTTTGTCTCCCCTTCCATCCAACCAAAGTAATTCTAAGTTGATTCTACATGAATTTTATTTTGTTTTTGGTTATCATGATATACAGTTTTGTCATTACTTTGTATGTGCTTTTTAATTAAGTAGAATTATAGGACCACGATTATGTCCCTTTGAGGCTTTAGTTCTTTGTCATTTTAGTGTTAAAAAGATTTTATTGGCTATTTTATTGACAAATGTACTGTTTTCTCACAGTGCTCTCTTTCTGCCTTTTTAAAAAGTATTCTTCTTACTTTCTCTATAATCATTCTATCCTTGAAAGTATTGGGCTATTTTTTGGAGTTTTTTTAGATAAATTTCTTTACATCTTAATTATTGAACCTAAGTTAACTGTCACTTGATAAACCAATTTAGCTCCAATAACTTAAGTAAAATGAAGATATTAGTGGCAACATTTATAACCTTTTAATTTTAATTTTTAAAATTAATTTTTAATTTTTATAACCTTATAACCATTTTTTCCCCTTTTATGTGGTTTTGGCAATTTCTAAGACTATTTGTTTGAAATATCTTGGTGTTACAAATGAGAGATTAGTTAACCAAATGCTTATTACCACAGTGTGTTAAGTAATATAATATTGACCCATGGATTTGGGGGATAGTGTATTTCCTTTATTAAACATGTGATAGTTTCAGATTTTTAAGATTCATATATGTGACCTCATTCTTATTTCCTTCATCAACAAAGGAATCATTGTGCAACTATGCCTCATGTATTATCACATCTGTTTTCTCTTTAGTTTAATTAAAGCCTGTTATAGCCTGTGCTCAACATAGCCAAATAGTTTATAATATTTTATAATATAGAGTAGAATGTCTGTATATTACTGTGTATAATTTTACCTAAATTGAGACTTCTTTAAATTTACAAAAACTAAGTAGGCTACATTTTTCTTTAAACTTTATTTGAAAAATATTTTTGTTTTTTTCCATAAATGCAGTATTAATTTCAAAGTTCAAGTTTTTGTATTTCAGAGTTACATCACTTCCTTATTCCTAGAAACAAAAATATTTTTAATGTATGGAAATTATTTACATTTTTTGTTGAGATATACTTAACATGTAACATTACTTTCAGATGTACACCATTATGATTCAACATTTGCATAATTGTGAACTTATCACTATAATAAGTCTAGTTAATATCCATCATAATACATATTTAACAGAATTTTTTTCTTGTGGTTAAGAACTGTTAGTTTGTATTCTCTTACGTGCTAAGTCATTTAGGTTGTGTCTGACTCTGTGTGACCCTTTGGATTGTAGCCTGCCAGGCTCCTCTATCCATGGGATTCTCTAGGCAAGAATACTGGAGTGGCTTGCTATGCCCTTCTCTGGAGGATCTTTCTGTCCCAGGGATTGAACCCATGTCTCTTATGTCTCCTGCACTGGCAGGCAGATACTTTACTACTGGCACCACCTGGGAAGCCCATTTACTCTTAGGAACCTTCAAATATAAAATACAGTATTATTAATTATAGTCACCAAACTGTATATTATATCCCATGACTTACTTATAAGTGGAAATTTGCAAATTTTGACCCTGTTTCACTCACTTTGGGTCTCCCACTGACACCACCTCTTTCAAGCACCAATCTGTTCTCTGTATCTTTGGGTTTGGTTTTTTGTTTCCTTTTTCCACGTATGAGATCATACGGTATTCATCTTTTCTCTGACTTAATTCACTTGGTATAATGCCCTTAAGTTCCATTCATGTTGTTGCAAATGGCAAGATTTCATTCTTTTTTAAGAACAAATGATGTTCCATTTGTGTGTGTGTGTATCTTCAACTTAGTGTTTTGTTTTCTTCAGATAAATATACAGAAGTAGAATTGCTGGATCATATGGTAGTTCTATTCTTAATTTTTTGAGGAACCTCTGTGCTGTTTTATATATAATGGCTGCATCAGTTTGCATTTCCACCAACAATACACAAAGGTTCTCTTTTGTTTCTTCCTTATCTTTTTGATAATTGCCATTTTGACAGGTATGAGGTCTTAGAATGGTTTTGATTTTCATCTTCCCCTTTTCACATACCTTTTGGCCACCATTGTGTCTTCTTTGGAGAAAATATCTTTCAAATCTTCTCCCATTTATTAATTGACTTGTTTGTGGGTGTTTTTTGTTTTTTGGTTTTTTTGCTACAGTGTTATGTGAGTTCCTTAAATTTTTTTTAGGTAATAACCCCTCATCAGATACATGGTTTGAAAATATTGTTTCCCATTTGGTAGGTCGCCTTTTCATTTTCCTGATTGTTTGTTTTGCTATTCAGAAGCTTTTTAGTTTAATATAATCCCACTTGCTTAACTTTGCTTTTGTTGCCTTTGCTAGGAAAAAAAAAATAGTGTTCAGTGTTGTATTTTTTAAAGCTTTTAACTGTATTTAAGTTATCTCCAGAAAATATGTGATAAATATTGCATTATTTTCATCTTTTTTTTTCTCATTACCTGATTTTTCTTTAGATTTTATTCCTAAAATTAAACTTCCTTCCTTTTTACTATACTGAATTCCACATTACAAGTATAATTTTGTTATAGTTTCTGCCTAGTAGCTCAAAGGTTTAAAAATCCCCAAGGAACAGAAGAAAAATCATACATTGTATGAGATTAGGTGAAATAACATACAATAGAAATAGTAGTTATTTCAGTCCTAGTCTCTCATCTCATTGCCTGGTTATATAGGAGACACATACTATATGCTTGCAACTTTAATTTCTGTTAAAGCTGACAGAGTGACTGCTGAATTTGCCATTGAACAAGGTGGATTTTCCTATTTTGTAAGAGGGAAAAACAATTTTCTATAGAATCCATTCTAAGAAAGCTGTATTTGATAGCTTTGCCAAAGGTTGTGTACCATAATGTCTGGAACTGTATTTTTCAGTGGATGAATGGATAAAAAAGTGGAAAGACAAGTAGATAGAAGATAAGATAGCTTATCATTTTAGATAATTTTTTAATGTTTTCTTCTTAAGAAATCTTGTTTTCTAGGTACTTTAAAATATAAATGACCTGTTTTTTAAACATGTTTATATATGGTTGTAAGCCACAAATCCCAGTTGGAGAAATTTGGGATCTAAAAAATTGGGGGAAATTATCTTATAATTGTATGATGAGTAAAATGATTTGAAATATATTACGTATGTTTTTGAACCTTTGCTCTGAGAAATAATCATAAATGTCCATTTATTATTTCTCTAACTACTTAATATGGAAGTTGAGGAATTAAAAAAAAAACTCTTAAAGCTCTATGTTCTGGAATTATTTTTGTAGAGATATTAGTTTGAAATGCTAGTCAACAATATGACTCTTTAATAAATAGTATTTATTAGAGACTATACAACTACAACTAAAATCACTTCCAAGAGTAGGAGATCTAAAGAGAAAATTTATTTTCAGATTCAGTAGCATGGACTTGGGATATAGAAATACCTCAGTAAGCAGTATCTCTAAGGTATGCATACATGCCTTTTTTCTTGTATGTAAAAGATAGTACCATCAGTTTATGCCAGAATTTTCAGTTTTAGGATTATTGAGTAACAACATCGTTGTTACAGTGTTAACAATTATTGTTAATTTGTGTTATGATCCTTGTTATGTTTATGTTGTATATTTTAGGAATGATATTATTGAATTCTGAATTTTTTCCTCACATGTGTGTTTTTTTTTAAGCACCTTAGTTTAGTATTTACTTTGTCATGCAACTGATAATACATCCTTAGTTCAGTTCAGTTCAGTCGCTCAGTCATGTCCAACTCTTTGCAACCCATGGACTGCAGCACGCCAGGCCTCCCTGTCCATCACCAGCTCCTGGAGTTTACTCAAACTCATGTCCATCAAGTCGGTGATGCCAGCCAACCATCTCATCCTGTGTCTCCTCCTGCCTTCAGTCTTTCCCAGCATCAGAGTCTTTTCCAACGAGCCGGTTCTTCTCATCAGGTGGCCAAAGTATTTGGAGTTTCAGCTTCAGCATCAGTCCTTCCAGTGAATATTCAAGACTGATTTCCTTTAGGATGGACTGGTTGGATCTCGGACTCTCGAGAGTCTTCTCCAACACCATAGTTCAAAAGCATCAATTGTTCAGCACTCAGCTTTCTTTATAACCCAGCTCTCACATCCATACATGACTTACTGAAAAAACCATACTCTTGACTAGACAGACCTTTGTTGGCAAAGTAATGTCTCTGCTTTTCAATATGCTATCTAGGTTGGTCATAGCTTTTCTTCCAAAGAGCAAACGTCTTTTAATTTCATGGCTTCAGTGATTTTGGAGCCCCAAAACATAAAGTCTCTCACTGTTTCCACTGTCTCCCCATCTATTTGCCATGAAACAATGGGACTGAATGCCGTGATCTTAGTTTTCTGAATGTTGAGTTTTAAGCCAACTTTTTTACCCTCCTCTTTCACTTTCATCAAGAGGCTCTTTAGTTCTTCTCTTTCTGCCATAAGAGTGGTGTCATCTTTAAGTATTTGATTACTAGGTTCTATTTTTTTTTTTTTTGTGGCCCTTGATACAGTTCTGTTATGTGGAAATATTAATACATAAAATAACTTTAATGAAATGGTTGAAGGTGGTCAGAAGTTTTTTAAAAGTAATTTTAGTAATCTCTGCTTGAAACAAACAGTACACTAGAACCTAATCTCTGGTAGATTCTTTAATTTCTAAAATACCTTTCAACTTCAAAAGTTGGTGATTGTTTTAACTGGTAATAAAAGCAGCCAAAGAGAGCAGTATACATTAGGACAAATGTGGCGACAAAAGGTGTATATATAAGAGGATCAGAAGATACAAAAGTACAGCAAACATTATTGTAGGTATAAACTAGGAATCCAAGAACATTGTTCCGTTCTTAAGTCCAGTGAGTAGGAGGTTGTGTTCTTGCAGTGTGGGCAGTGGCTCTCTTGAGTTGCATTTCTGCATTGCCACATTGATTCCTTTAATTATTGGAAATTCAACAGGCTCAAAATCTGACTTCCCCTAGAAGGTCTTTTCCTCTTTTGTCCTTTTTTGTTAATGGCACTTTTTCACCCAGAATAAGGAGTCTTTAATGGCACCTTCTTTCCTTTGTCACATATAGTCATTTGCCTGCAAATATCCTTACTTTCTCTTCCTGTTCCAGTCCCACCTGTTCTATACCTCATGCCTCTATTCTTGTCAATGTCTTATCTACCCCTTAATGCCATTCTGCATGGTACATTCATATTTTCAGCTTCTTATTTTCCCAACTATATCCTTAATATTCTCATCTATAACATTTCCTTTCTCTGATTTCCTAGCTTCAGTGTACAGATTTTACCACTTTATGATTTACTACCCTTTCACTTTTTTGTTGGATGGTTATATAATTCTTAAAGTTAGGGGACATGTCCTTTGCATTTTTGTATCCTTTCCAATGCTTGCTGTTCTGAAATTGAAAATGCAAGGAAAACGTACGGTTGGTGTGTTTGTGTGTGTGTGTTTGGTATTTGGCAGCAAAACCTGACTTGACATGACATGAGGCTATTTATGTTTTAATTATTACAAATTGCTATGTTTTTGTAGGTTAGAAACAGTTATTTAACCTACTTCCTGAGAATATTTATTAGATTTTGGTACAAAAATATTGAGTGTTATTTTGGGTGTATGATTTTTTAATAGAAATAATAAGCAAATGAATCACTACCATATTAGAGGAATCTTTATGACGCAGAGTCTAAAGTCTGGTGATAGTCGAGGGTCTAAAAGTGTAATGAAAAGTCCTGATTTACTTGAAGCAAAACCAGTTTATACTCGTCTAGGTGTACAAGTCCTAATTTGGACAATAAATTGTATGGTCACCCTATCTATAGCAGATATTCCTAAAACAGAAGCCTCCAATTTGAGAGGTAGCTAATGAAGGGTGAAAACTTTCATCTCATAATGTAACTCTTGTTTTGATTAGAACAAGATACACAGTAAGATGTGTAAGACACTTCAGATGCATCTGATATTAGGAGATGGATACACTAAAATTTGCTGTAGAGTTAAAGTCTCTGATTCCTTTTGTTGGGAATACTTAGTAAAAAAGGACATTGGCAAGAAACTGTTATATAAAGAAGATGCCATGATGGACATGGAAGAGGTTCATTTGATTAAAAAAAAAAGCAAACTACAGTTTCAGAGTTTTTAGTTGACACAGTTCATAGGGTCACAAAGAGACAGACACAACTGAGTGACTGACTTTTTAGTTGATTATAGTATCTAGAAAGATGTTTGTTTGTTGTTTGTTTTCTAAAATTATCTAAGATGTAGGCAAGAGTGAAAATCATTCTTGTCTTCTGGCCCAGAATTAACACAGCCTAAAATGAGGTACTTTCTGAAGCTATAAACTAATTCAAGGCAATGTTTTATATAATAATTTCACATCTCTATTCACAATCACAACTAAATACAACCTAAAGCTGTACTAACTCTGGATCATCCGTTTTAATGACTTCACTGGTCCATGCCACCAGCAAGAACCAAGTATATCCCTGGAGGCTCTGCCTGCCTTTTTTGGGTCCATTTGGTTAGGCAGTGATATAGGGGTTGTGTACCCTAATGGAGTAGGCATTCTATGTTGACAGAAGGATGGTGGAACAATGAATGATTAAAGTTCGTTTCAGGACCTGTTTAAAAATAGTAGGTAGCAATATATGTCTCCAAGGAGTTTAGGACATAAGACTTACTTTGTGGTTCCCCCTCCTCCAACATCTGCATGTTACAAATCTAGTGGTAGTGATGCCTTAAAAAAAAAGATCTTTGATCTTCATTTTCTTGAAACATCTGTTTCTTTGCAGGAGCATTTGAAGTATGTTGAAATGCTGCTGTATACGATTGACTTTTTTAGTAACTGGAGATGGACTTTTTTTTTTAATATTTTTCTCATTGAATCTGGCTTTTCATTCTTAAATATAGAAGATATAATGCCTATTTTATTATCTAGCAAAATTAACATTGCTTTAAAAATTCAAAAGCCCAGTAAAAAAGTTTATCTGAAACATGAGGAAGGAAAATTATTTTTCCCTTAACCTTAACGAAGCTTTTTTTCCCCTTGGCAGAATGAAGTTAACACTGAAAATATGATCAGCTCCATAGATCATGACAAACAAGATTCCCCCCCTCCAAAACCACCAAGGACCCGCAGGTATTGTATGTCATATTTTGTTTGAAAGGATACTTATCTTTTACTTACTGTTACTAAAACAACAACAAAAATCTGAATATTACTAAGTTTTTTTTTTAATAACTTCTCTTATCATTCTTTTGTTTAGAATGTAGCATATGTATGGCAGCTGATCTTTTAATGGTATACTATAAAAAATTATTTTCAATTTAGATAAATTTTCAGTAGTATACCAGAACAGTGAACATAATCATGAATTGATTATAGCTCATCTTTTGATATGGCACAACTAAAATTTTAGCTAAAGATTTACTTCAGTTTTCTAATAACAAGTAATGAGTGTCAGATTATTTGCATGTTGAAGTTATATGAAGACGTTAAATAATATTATTAGCAAAGATGAGTTAATTTATCTCTAGATTATCTTACTTTCATACCAAGTGCTCATTTATAATAGATAAAAATATATATTCCTGTTACCCTTTTTCTCTCCCATTTCTTTCAGGTTAGTGCTAGGTCAGGTAGATGGTAGTTTGGAAAGAATATATGTAGTCAAAATGATTTTGTTTCAAATCCTTTTCAGCTGCTTATAAGCTTTGAAGTTGTAAGTCACTTAATTTATTTGATTTTTTGTTTTGTGTTTGTTTGGTTGGTTTGTTGGTTTCTTTTTAAGTATTTTCCTGAGGAGTAAATGAAATGAAGTATATGAAAATGCTACGTATAGGACATGGAACATACTTGTTTTTCACCAAATGTTGTTTTTTTCTTTACAATGTGGAGTTAAGATTGAGTTACTGAATTAAAAGGAGGCACAGTGGAAGATTTGTAATAACACTGTTGGGATGACTTTACTGTTTCTTATCCTGAGCATAGATCTGCCCAAACAGCTTGAACTTCCTCAAAGTAGAACTTTGTTGTATAGGATTCACCAATTTTTTTCCCCTTAAAACTTGATAGTAGTTGACTAAAGTTGGGTGAGGCAACTATGATTGTGTCTTCTCATTGAGTTACTGTACTTTATGAGATCCTTCTTTACAAACGTAAAAGCTTATTATAAGTAAGAAAAAGATATAATTGTTATTATATATTATAGTCTCTAGAATTCTTTTGCATGCTTCTCTAAGGAATATCGGGAAGCCTATACAGATGGTTTTAGGCGTCAGTGTTTAAATGCTCAGGGTGTCAACTGCCCACTAGCACTTCTCAGCAGTTCTTGTTTGATTTTCATTTTTGTATTTGCTGTGGAAGGT
The DNA here is from genome assembly GCF_014754425.2 of Oryx dammah. Taxonomy (NCBI): domain Eukaryota; kingdom Metazoa; phylum Chordata; class Mammalia; order Artiodactyla; family Bovidae; genus Oryx; species Oryx dammah. Next base: position 44,091,905 of record NW_024070202.1, on the reverse strand, counting down.
AGCCAGTTTAAACCTATAGAGATTGCCAGTTCTCTAACTTTTTTGTCTCCCATATCAGTTCTTCAGTCTTAAAAACACTGTAATGACCTTAAAGGAAATTAAGAAACACTGTTTTGCTACACTAAAATCTTTTCATTTGGATTTTGAGAGTGAGCCAAGGTAGAGGTCCCCAAACTGTGCACTGATATTTGTGATTTATATGGTCATCTATCTCCAACAACAAATAGTGGTAGCCTCTTCCTAATTTTGAAGGAGAATGAATAGAGTGTTCTGAATTTTAAACCCTTCTCATATACCTTTTTTAAAACTTTGACTCCTGTTTTTCTTCAACAAACAAAAAGGTAATTTTTAAAAGTACTAAATGAGTGTTAACAGAAAAATGTTCATTCAGCTTACATCAGGGTTTTATTTGGGGATATATACTCAAATTTTTATGTGTGTGTGATTTGTGTAACACACTTAGGTCATCTTTCTTATTCATGCAGTAGAATAAATTCGGAGAAGGCAATGGCACCCCACTCCAGTACTCTTGCCTGGCAAATCCCATGGGCGGAAGAGCCTGGTAGGCTGCAGTCCATGGGGTCGCTAAGAGTTGGACACAACTGAGCGACTTCACTTTCACTTTTCACTTTCATGCATTGGAGAAGGAAATGGCAACCCACTCTGGTGTTCTTGCCTGGAGAATCCCAGGGACAGGGGAGCCTGGTGGGCTGCCGTCTATGGGGTCGCACAGAGTTGGACATGACTGAAGTGACTTAGCAGCAGCAGAGTAAATTGGCAGAATTTTGTTGTGTTCCACAAAGAATACTTTGCTAACTGAAAATAAAATTCAAATAGCATAAGACTTATTTTTTTTAAAAAAAGTATACTTTGTTTTTTAGTATGGCTGCAGTAAGCAAGTTAATCTGTTGTGTAGATTATATTAGAGTTATTGGAGAAGAAGGCTCGTTTGTTGTATTAGATTTAGTCAGTCATATGATTCTGGTTTATAAATATTTAAATTGTAGATTTAAAATGAATAGAGCCAGGAATTATCAGACATTTGATAAAGATTCTAACATGAAAGACATATCCAAATAAGCAGGGGAAAAGGGGATATGGATGAAATAGAAAAAACACACAATGGTGGGAGAGGCCTGTCTGTTTTCTCAGTACTTAATACTACAACCATGAAATAAGAACCAGGGAGCCAGATCATAACAAAGAAGATACTCTTGGAAATTAAAAATAATAGCATAAGTTTTTAAAATTAAAATTTAATTTTAATTAAGGAAGGCTCAAAGATAAGGAAATTTCCCAAGAAAATGAAGAAAAAGAGAAAATGTGGAGAAAAGATATTAGAGAATCAAACTGGGAAGTATGTCACATAGTAATAGTAGTAACAATAACTAAACCTAGCCATAGTCTGGAAGGAGACTGTAAGGGAATAAATGAGCAAAGAAGTCCCTAGTATTAACGTAAATGTTTGTATAGAGAGTTCTCAATATAACGGATTAAAAACTGTAATACAATGGATTTTGAAAAGTTAACACCGTGAGATTGTGGGCTTCCCTGGTGGCTCAGAGGGTAAAGAATCCACCTGCAATGCAGGAGACCCAGGTTTGATGCCTGTGTAGGGAAGATCCCCTGGAGGAGGGCATGGCAACCCACTCCAGTATTCTTGCCTGGGGAATCCCCATTGGTAGAGGAGCCGGGGGGGCTGCAGTCCATTGGATTGCAGAGTCAGACACTACTGAGCAGTTAAGCATGCATGAGATTATAGAACATCAAAGGTTTTTTTTTTCTTTTTAAAAAAAGAGAGAGAAAGAGAGAACCTGAAAGCTCCAAGAGGGAGAAAAAACAGCTCACATTCAAAGAAACAGGAATCATAATTCTGATATAAAATTCTGAAGGAAAGTTATATCTAGTCTAGAATTATATTCCTTTTCCAAAAGTCAGTAACCTTGAAAATATAATAATTATGTAGGTCTCGGGAAAGTTGTTTCCTTTTTATAGTTTTTAAGAAGCAGTTGGAGGGTGTAACCCACTAAATCAAGTGTGTGTACCTCGAAAAAGGAAGATGGGATCTGGGAAGCAGGATCGTCTGCTCTGTGGTGGCCTCTGGGCCCAGTGGTCCAAACTGAAGTGGGAAGATCAAGGTTTCTAAGACGGATGTCTGTGGTATTGATGGTTATGTGGCCAGTTATTGGCCTCTCTTGGTGGTTATTGACCAGTTGAGAGGAGGTGTTCAAATCTGCAGGAAAATTTCAAGGACTGAATTACTGATAATATATAGGAAACCCAAGGTAATTATTAGGGAAAAACAAGAGTTATGTAAGAAAAAATAGGAAATGATGCTATCATTGCTATGAATGATAGCTTTAGTCATAAGACTGAACTAGCCAAACATTAGTAATCTTAGGAAGATGGAGAAGACATTTACATAGCTGGAAGACAGTAAAGTATGTGTGAAATAGAAAGATCCAGAATAAGTTTGTGCATTTTATAATACTTTGAAATATGGATGTAATTCTTAAAAACGGCAGTTTTTAAAAAGTTGAAACTTTAGGGAGGGAGAAATGGAGAGAATAGCATGTAATACACTACCGTATGTAAAGTGGATAGCCAGTGGGAATTTGCTGTATGACTCAGGGAACTCAAACTGGGGCTCTGTGACAACCTAGAGGGGTGGCATGGAATGAGAGGTGGGAGGGAAATTCAAGAGGGAGGGGACTTACGTATACCTATGGGTGTTTCATGTTGATGTATGGCAGAAACCAATACAATATTGTAAAGTGGTTATCCTTCAATTAAATAATTTTGTTTAATTGAAAAAAAAAAGAAAGTTGAAACTTGATGTTTCAGGGTAACTGGAGGGCTGGGAGGGAACTGCTGATTTTTTATTAAAATTCTTAATATTATTTGACTTCTTGAAACAATGTTCATATATTACTACCTTGTTAAATATTTGATTTTCTTAGTTGGGCAAGTTTTAATTTTTTATTCATAACCACAGACTTTATTTGTTGACTTTTAACATAAGAGGCTTAGCTACATAACTTACCTATCAACTTATTTTTTAAAAGGATGAACATTCTTATAATACCTTTTTTTCATGTTTTCCAGTTGCCTTGTAGAAGGGGATGCTAAGGAAGAAATACTGCAGCCTCCAGAGCCTCACCCAGTGCCCCCCATCTTGACACCTTCTCCCCCTTCAGCTTTTCCAACAGTCACTACTGTGTGGCAGGACAATGACAGATACCATCCAAAGCCAGTGTTGCACATGGTTTCATCAGAACAACCTTCAACAGACCTCAACAGAAACTATAATAAATCAACAGAACTTACAGGGAAAAATGAATCAACTATTGAACAGATAGATAAAAAATTGGAGCGAAATTTAAGTTTTGAGATTAAGAAGGTTCCTCTTCAAGAAGGACCAAGAAGTTTTGATGGGAACACACTCTTAAATAGGGGACACGCTATTAAAATTAAATCAGCTTCGGCTTCACCGGGTACAGTTGATAAAATCTCTAAGTCACAGGAATTGAGTTCAAGAGATCTAAAAGTTGATGACATTTCCCAGAATTCCTGTGTGGACTGCAATGCAACACAGTCAAATAAAGATCCGATTATTCTACCAGAAGCACCACAGAAGAACTCAGACACACCTCCAAGGCCAGACCACTTACCTCTTGACGGAAAAGGACATTTAACGTGGTCATTTCGTGGACCTGAGAACACTCTACCCATGCCTGATTCATCTGAAGGCAAATCCTCAGACATCCACTGTCAAACAATGAAAACTGTGAGTTCAACACCAAGCCCCACAATACAAGTTGAAACCCATGATCTTGCAGATCATCATGAGAGTTCCCCTCTATTCAGAGCACCCCTCAGTTTTACTAATCCTCTTCACTCTGATGACTCTGACTCAGATGAAAGGAACTCTGATGGTACTGTGACCAAGAATAAAACCAGTATTTCAACAGCAAGTGCCACTGTTTCTGCTGCCACTAGCAGCATTTCTACAAGGAAAGTATTACCAATGTCCATTGCTAGACATGATATAGCGGGAACAATACATTCAGGTGCTGAAAAAGGTAATAATAATAGTATCTGCACTTAAAAATTTTTACTCTGTGCCAGTCAGTCACTGTTCTAAGCAGTTTTGTTATATAATTCATTATGTTTTATTCCACACATTACTCCGGAACATACAGCAAAATTCAATTATTTTTTATGCTAATTTTTAAGTAAGCCTCTACCATTGGCTTTCCTGGTGGCTCAGTGGTAAAGAATCAGCCTGTCAGTTCAGGAGACGTGGGTTTAATTCTTGCGTCAGGAAGATCTCTTGGAGAAGGAAATAGCAACCCACTCTAGTGTTCTTGCCTGAGAAATCCCATGGACAGAGGACCCTGGTGGGCTACAGTCCATGGGGTCACAAAAGAGTCAAACATGACTTAGCAACTGAACAGTAAACAACAATTTTTGTTACCTTAGTTTTATTTTATTTTTATTGTTACCTTAGTTTGATCACATTGCATTACCAGACTTTGTGTTTCCAAAATATTTCAGTTGTTGTAACTGAAAACTTTCTCTTCCTATATCTTACAATTGTTAGTATAAATGGGTCAAAGTTTCTATGATTGAATAGTTGGAAATAATTTAGAGAAGGTAGAGTTACTTAAAGTGACACTGACATATTGGCTATTTAATTTCACCCATGTATGTTACAGAGAGTAAAGGATTCCCAGTTGGCTCAGTGGTAAAGAATCAGCCTATCAGTGCAGGAAATGAGGATTCTATCCCCGGGTTGGGAAGATCCTCAGGAGAAAGAAATGGCAACCCACTCCTGTATTCTTGCCTGAAAGATTCTATCGACAGAGGAGTGGGCTACAGTCCGCAAAGAGTTGGACATGACTTAGTAACTAAACAACAAAAACATAACAGATAATCTATTTCATTATCTTTTATGATCTTTTAACTACGACATACCTTTTTAAAATTGTTCTTAGTAAAGGCTCCTTTCAATAATGAGTTTAACCAAGGAGCAGTATTGCAACTGCTTAACAGAATGAAAGTGAAAGGTGAAAGTGAAGTCGCTCAGTCGTGTCCGACTCTTTGCGACCCCGTGGACTGTAGCCCACCAGGCTCCTCCGTCCATGGGATTCTCCAGGCAGGAATACTGGAGTGGGTTGCCATTTCCTTCTCCAGAGGATCTTCCCGATCCAGGGATCGAACCCAGGTCTCCCGCATTGCAGGCAGACGCTTTAACCTCTGAGCCACCAGGGAAGCCTGGGAAGTTTAATTCAGTCAGTAAAAAAATGGGATGTTTCCATATCTAGTCATCAGTGCTACTATTGTTGAATTAATGACTCTTTAAGCAATCTAAGCATCTCAAGATAACATATGCCCTAAGTTCCACGATGTATTACTGGGTCTTGAAACTCCTGTTTAATCTGATAAAAATTACCATGATTGCTATCCTAAACAGACCATAAAGTTGAGAGCCAATATATAAACACAAAAGCTATTTACTGATAGATTATCAATGGTCTTTTACTTGTCCATGAACTTTGGTAGTGACACATACAGACTGCTATTTATTATGTGTGGGCAAAATTAGTACTGTGAACATGAAAGATGACTGTTTCTAATTCTGACCTGATAAGTTCACCCATACTGTGGTTCCTGTTTTCCTCATCTTAAACATTCTTTATTTATCATTTCCTTTATTTTGGGGATGTATCTGATAGAATAGATGAGAGTCTAAGCTAGTTTCTTAAGTTTACTAAGAATTAAGCTAGGTCTTGATTCTTCTGCATTTGAGGGATCCTTAGAAGATACTGGTTGCCATAATATTATAACAGTTTGGCATAATTTAAAATTGTTAATATTTTTTCCCTCAACTTCAGGATTTGAAAAATAACTGCTAGGTTATAGCTACACAAGAAAATGCCTGGACAAGAAATTGTCATTTTTGGTTTTTTTGTTTGTTTTAGTGTATAAGGCAGTGCAGTGTGACCAAAACTATGCTTAAATGACTTTGGCATTAAAGATTTTCCTGTAGATCATTCTGTGTTGCAACATAACTACAGGCAGTTATTTTTTTGTTTGTTTTGATCATACTGTACTGGGATCTTAGTTCCCTGACCAGGACTTGAACTTCTATATCCTGCAGTGGAAGTGTGGATTCTAAACCACTGAACTGCTGGGGAAGTCCCTCAAGCAGTCTTAAATTTTAATGTTATTCATTCTTTACCGTGTAGATGAACCATTGGTACCAGGATTAGATTATATGTTTGCTTGTTTTAAAATTTGTTATAGAATAATTTTGATGCCTGAAACAACCTTTTGCATAAGTTATTGCCTGAAAACAAATTCCTGGCTGTGAATTCTGATTTTAATATTGACTCAGGCTTCCTGAAAGATTTCTCAAACACGGCTACACTAGGCTCCCATAAAGTGCTATTATTTACAAAAGCCTATGAAAATGTGCATCTCTGGTTAGCTAACATCTGAAACAGAATTTTATTACACAGAAAAGGCAATTCAAAGATCCAAGGAGAAACATGCAATTGAGAAGCCAAGTATACAGTTAGAAAATAAAGTCTTAAAAATGAGGACTGTTACAACAGAAGAGGTATAGAGTTTCCAAAATATACTTGATACTTGATGTAAACAACCAGACTACTTCCTGATTTGTTCATTTAATTATGAAATGACACCACAATGCCAAGACTGTGCATTCCTTCCTTCCAGTACCCATCTCTTCACTGTGAGCTGTTAGTAACAAAGGGACAAGGGGAAATAGGATTAATACTCCAGACTGTTACTGCCAGGCAAGGTGGATAATTCTTTTACTTGCTTTAACTTTTATGCAAGAAACAGTTACAGTACTGATATATACATATATATATATATATATATATATATATATATATATATATATAAAGTACTGGACTGGAACTTTTCTCAGGAGAATCCAAGGGGCCTTATTTTCTTTGGCTTCAGTTAAATAAATGTAGGAAGGACCAGAGTAATCATACCTGGCCTCATGCATGTTGAAAATTGAAAAGGCTTTTCTTGATTTTCACTCTCTTTTTAATGCATGTCCTGTCAAATGTAAAACAGCAAAGTATCATAGCACAATTGTTAATATTTTTAAGGGTTAGGGATACACAGAAATGTATCTTCAAAGTATGGTCATATGCACTGTTCACAAGATTTTAGGCACTAAATAAATGAACATTGCAAAAAATTTTTTTCCATGTGAATCATTTTACTGGACCCTTTTTATAAATTATTTTTAATTGGAGGATAATTGCTTGTCAATATTATGTTAGTTTCTACCATACATTAACATGGATCAGCCATAGGTATACATAAGTCCCCTCTCTTGCCCTAAAATTTATAATGGTTATATTTTGTGTATTAGAAAAATAACTAGCACTATCAATCTATTTTAGTCATGAATATTTATTTAAAACATGACTAAAGTACATCATTAAGTTGAAAATGAGTGGGATTTAAATATATATTTATATGGTCCACAGTATGGCAAAACTCATAAAAGGAGTTAAGCAGTTGATTATAGTTCGTGAAAGGATCATCAGCAAGCCCAGTAGAAAAGGCACTTGCTTGCTGGCTTCTGTGTTGGAGATGCCTTCAAACTCAGAGGACAGTGTGGTTGATGCCTAGAGGGTGTCAGGAGAATCACTGACATTTCCTCTGTGCAACAATGATGGAGGGTTTTGCTCAGTAAGCTTCCTCATTCTTTTTGATAATGACTCTAGTGATAAGGATATCTTGTTTTATTTTTTGCACTTTTAAAGACTGGTTCTCTAGATACTTGTGACAGTGATCTTTAAGAATGTCAAAAAAGCTCTCATTTTGTTTAGATAACAAGTTCATTTTTAAATGAGTTAACATTTCTAACAAGTTCATAATTTGTCTAAATTTTATGTATTTAATATAGATGTTGATGTTAGTGAAGATTCGCCTCCTCCCCTACCTGAAAGAACTCCTGAATCATTTGTACTAGCAAATGAACCCAGTGAGTATATCTTCTGATTTTACGTATTTTATACTCATAATAAGCCCTGAAAAACATGGCTAATTGTAATCTGTTGTTCTTGATCTGCATAATTAAATTCAAAAACAGGTTTGAATTTATACTGATAAATGTTATTAATACTTTGTATGAAAAATACCTTAAAATGGTGTTTTTATTTGCTAAGACTGGTAATAAAATGGCTGCATTTATGTCAAATACTATAATTCAGTTAAATGTAATTATAACAGTATATAATTTGTCTTTTCATTCATTAAAAATAGCACTTAGATGAAAAGACATACATTTAAATTCTGTTGTTGGCAGCGTCACTCAGGTGATGTTAAGTAACACTTAAGTCCACAAGAATATCAGTGAAAAGTGGGAGAAAGTGATCACATACATATTTCTCCTCCTCATCCTGAAAAAGAGTTACAGAAACAACTTTACTATATTTACAATGTCTTGCACTCAGTGGAGGTGCTCACTACCAGTCTTATCCTTTGCATTTTACCAATATTTTATTAATTTTAACTGATTTTAAGAATTTTAAAATAGTAAAGCTGTAAACTTCACTAATACTAAATAAATAAGTCTGTCATACCTGTAGATTACACTCTGATATCGGAATTTTTAAATTTCAAGGAAGAAAAAATTGAAGGAATATTCTTCAGTTAATAAAAACTGGGAGAAAATTTAGTGGAAGTGATAATTTAGTATCAGTTTTAAAATATTACCTGAATGCAAGAAATTTCAAGGATTAAAGATGTAAATTTTAATTGCAAGGTTTTGTTTTTCTCAGATACATCTGTAAGAGCTGAGTGGAGTGAACTTCAAAATCAGGAACAGTCTGAACAAAAAAAACCTGAAGTGAGTCTTTTGGGGATTAGAACAGCTATAGCTCAGTATTTTTGTTCTTTTATTAATTGATGTTAACAGTTGTTTATTATTACTGTTGCCTTAAGACTATTAAATATAATTTTTGATAATTGTATCTTATGCTATGATTTCAGATAAAAAGCCTATATAAAATGTCAGATCAAAAAATTTTTTAAAGAACATGACCATTACTTCAGAGTATTATTTTCCAAGCTGCTTTTGAAATTTGTAAATTATGCCTTGTTTCAAACCATTTTGGAGGTATGAATGGAACAGGAGTTACTATTATCAGGGTCATAGTACATCCTAGATTTTGTTCTTTCTATTATAAAATCAGGTATATAGTCTCTCCCTTTGTTTCTTCTGGTTATGTGAGGTTTCCTTTCACATTCAGGAAATGTTTTGGTAGCTCAATATTTTAGTAATGGGAATGCTATTTTTATCAACATTAATATTTTGCATATTTTCCTCATATTTGAATATCTCCAAAATTGGAGTTTATCTTAAAATTGGTTAAAAAAAATTGTGATATACTTTAACTGGTGCATAAAGTATTGGTAACATAATAATAAAGATATGTCTTACAGTCAGTAATATAATTTGATGAATACAGTAGAGGCTTGGCAAGATGCACCTCTATGCATATTATCTCATCAGTAAATGCTGCAAGTTCAGTTTTCATCCAGAAGGAAAAATGAATTTCCCTGTCTTTTTATTCCCAATATAAAAACACATTAAACTTTTTTAACTCTTAATTGAAAACACCATTGTTTTCTTTTCCTGTGACACAGAGTCAAAGATAGATCTTGATTTATTGGGATATATACTCATAACACCACGTTTTCTATATTTTGTGCATGAAAGGAATATACTATAATAGTTTTTTAATGTCTTCCTTATAGGGCTTGATAACCTCTGGAAGTGAAACATGTGGTAAGTTGGATTGCTCTCGTCTGCTATAAATTATATAGATTAAGTTACATAAAATAGCATGTCTCATGGTGTACACATTTGGTTATTTGTTCTGTTTTTGGTGTTTTTGTTATTATTTATTTCTCCATGTGAAAAAATATGTAGGATGACTTCTGAAACCTGAATTATATAGTGTAATTCTTTTAAATTTATTATTATACCAGGTATTATTATGGGTCAGGAGCATAACAGCATTTATTATCAGTCATTAATGGCTGATAGGAAGGAAATCATTTTTAGAATATTTTCTTATATTTTATTTCTGTTATTTATAAAAACACCTAGAATCTAGATGTGCCAGTGATTTGAATAAATGCCCAAAATTAACCTAGATGATTGAATAGGGTTGTTTTGGAAATTTTCTTTTTAGGACTTTCACATTTGTGAAGGCCATTTTCCATTGCATTGTTTTTACTATCATAGTAAAATAGGTCAAATTATTGTTCATTCCTTTAAAGGAGTAACCATGTGAGCGGCTCACCAAACATCCTAGCCTGTACAATTCCCTCAATTTATCTATCATCTCTGCCCTAACCTCTCTTCTGCCTCATCTGGTGTCACTCTGAATCTGTGCCTAATGGGGCTCATTCCATCACATAAACTATTTATTACTCTCTATTTACTTTTCTGAGGCAACATATAAGGAAAAAGAGCAGAAGTTTTAGGGTCTAAGCCTACCGAGACTGGAATCTTATTTTTGCCATTTCACTTATGATGTGATTTTGGGAAGTGACCTAATCTTTCTAGGCCTCAATTTTCTTCTCTGTGAAATGCAGATAATAATAGTAACCTACTGTAAAGTAGGTTATGATTGTCATGAAGGTTTAAATTAAATCTTATATACCCAGTGCCCAGCACACGGTCGGCACTGAAATGGTAGCAGTGCTGTTCTTATTATCTGTATTATATCACTACTGCTAGATCCCTGGGTCTTTTATTTTCTTTGTGTCTGTTAACTCCTTTCTGGTTTCTTTTTCTCCTCTATTCAGTCTAGATACTTTCATCCGTCACTTTAATCACACATATAGTTATCCTTAACTTTCTTGTCCCTGACTCCCATGCCGTCTTATTTTATCCCTCAAGATTACTCAATACTGCTGGGGAACATTGTTCAGTTTTATAGATTGAGCATACAGTTCTGAGATTGATCCACAATTGAGCCCTCAGCATTTATTTTTTTCTAAAATCATGAATCCCACTAACTCTTACTTCATCTAACTTTTTACTTCATTCAGAAAATTGAGGCTTTTAATCTAAATCATCATTTCCTCATGGAAGGCAACCATGACTATATCACCGCCACTAGTTTCATCTACATGCCTCTCTTCTTTGTCCCTATACTTACCACACTGCTATAATAATTAATGTTCTTGTCTGCTTCTCCTACTATACCAAGGGTTGGCAAACTATATCCCATAGGCCTAATTCTGCTCTTCGCTTGTTTTCTTATTCTGCCCTTGAGCTGAATAAATGGTTTTTACATTTTTAAAGAGTTGTTTAAACATAAAAACAAAGAAACGCAACATTGTAAATCAACTATACTCCCATAAAATTAAAAAATAAATTTTATTGTTTTTTAAACCAGAATTAACTTTAGAAAATAAAAACAAAAATCAATGAAGAATATGGGACAGAGACCATATGTGGCTTACCAAGCCTAAAATATTTATTGTTTAGCCATATATAGAAAAAGTTTGTCAGCTTCTTTCTAGACTATGAGTACCTGATGACAAGGATAGTCTGTCATTTGACTTGTATTCCAAGTTTCCAGAAAAGTTCCTTACAGGGGTATAGGCAATGTGTTGGAGGTGGTGAGTGGTGAAAGAATGAATCATAGATGTTGATTTCTTTTGTTACTAGTCTTACACACTGGCAGTTAAATAAGTAAACTACAATTTAAGCAATGCTAAACCTTAAAAGAATTACATTTTTAGGTGCAAATATTAACTCCATTAATAAACTATGAACTTATTTGCTATTGATTTCCACAGAAAGGCATTTCAGTTGAAGTTAAAATAAGAGCATAAGGAGAAGTCTCACATAGCAGAAGTACTCACTGCAGATTTCTAGGTGCCTGTAAGCACACCTAACATGGTTTCCTGTGTTCATTACCCTTGCATTTGCCTGGGCCTCTAAAATTATGATGCTCAAGAGAAAACTGCTCTTTTAACTATTTGCCCACATTAAAAGCAATTAGAGGAATTTTTTACATATTATACTACAAATGACTGTGATTAATAATGGCTTTGGTTCGCATTTTAGATCATCCAGCACGAGGTATTCATACAGAGACCTGTACAGAATGTCCACCTACTTTTAGTAACAAGAAAGATCAACTATCAGAAAGTCCAACAGAAGCCACAGAGATTGGTAATTTGTTTACAAAATAATTTTTAAACTATAATTGTGTAGTTATTGCTGGCAAGAATGAAAAACAGTTATTTGCCATCACTCCAGAATTTCCTTAAGGCAAACTTTATCAAACTTTTTGCTATGATTTCTTCAGGTTTTTACACGACACTTGGTAAGAATAAAACATGTACTATCAAAGTTGCTTGGAATTAATTGTAAAATAAATTTATCCTGTTTCATACTGAGATTAAAAACTAAGATATAAAATGCATATGTAAACAAATCTTACTTTTGTGTTGAAAAGACTAAAATATTCTAAGTGTTTCTCTTACATTTTTATAGAATTGAGTTTTATAAAAGAAGCAATTATTTTCTCAACTGTATGAAGAAATTAAGAGTTGGTTTATGTTTGTAGATATTTGTTTACATGCTAAATTCCCATATGGAAATTTATTTGTTCCAGAAAAGAAGAATGTCTACAGATATGGTTTAATGGTATAAAAGTATTTCTGAACACTAGCCAACTATTGTGGTATTTTGATTATAGGTTTTGGTAATCGCTGTGGAAAACCCAAAGGACCAAGAGATCCACCTTCAGAATGGACATGATTCAGGGAACTAAAAGACACTTTAAATTATACTGGAAAATTCAAGTGCCACTGAAAGCCAGATTTATAGTATTCCATCTTAAAAATGTGGGACTAACAGCAGTGTAGATTGTTACCTTAGTGATTTTTTCTTTTTTCTTTTTTTTTTTTTTTTGCTGGGACCATCTACCTGCCTTATATTACACTTAGGAAAAGTATTATATTTGGTTTATTTTGTAACTTCAAGTATTATTGCCTTAATGTCTCTTAACCCTGTTACACGCTGCTTGTAGACATGTTAATATAGTAATACTTTTTATGATAAATTGAGTTTAAGGACTACTCTTTTTTGCTAATGTTTTATCATGTATGCATTATTTTGTATATGTACAGGGCAAGTAGGTATATAATTTGATAAAGTTGCAGTTATAAAATATTATTAACAGAAGATGTAAGAAATTTCTGCATGGTCTAAATCTTTGTGTACCTTATTTGTAAATTATTTGCCCTGAAGTTTTAGAAAATAGTTTCAGATTTTTAAAATTGCTGGATTCATGCAGCCAGCTTTACAGGTTATCAGAGATCAAAGATTGTAATAATAATACATTTTGTAAATTGTAAGCAAAAAGTTATTTTTATATTATATACTGTCTAATTGTCCATCCTAATTGTCTTTGTTTTCATCTAGTCATGGAGATTCAGTAAGTGCCTTGGAACAATATTGAATTCTCTTAGCTTGTGTGTGTTACTTTAATATTTGAACTCAACTGGGATTAGAAGACTATCAAACTATATGTATGTTTCAGGATATTTGACCTGCCATTAAAAAAACAAAAACAATTTTACAGTGCCTATTTGTTTTGGTTTTTCATTCCTCATTTTTTTAGAAAATTAGACTTAATATCCACCTTCCTGCCAGCTCAGTCTTATCTTTAAGTCATTTTGTGAATGGGGTTTAATCTCTTGATTAAAAAATAGGGAGCACCTTCTGCAGTAACATGGCTGTGCGGTTCTAAATATTTATCTTGAGTCAGCCCTATGCATACTTCTCAGCCTTATCATTATTGCCTACTGGGATCCAGGAAAACTCCAAACATAGGTGCGCTTGGATAAGGGGAACTGGTTTCTTCCCATCTTGCACTGCAGTAGAGGTCCTGTCCAAGTTTGAATTTTGACATCGTGGATTGAAGTTGATAGACATCTGTACTGTCCCTCTGCATACAAAAGAGGACGAAATTACAAGACTAAGGTGAGATAAAGTAATCATATATAAATAGAAGGAGGATCATTGTGGAAGAGAAAATACTACTATAATTTCATGTCAAAAATTTTTCAAAGTTTAATAGTCTTAGAATTTCACATTTTCCTCAGTCTCCATATACTTTATGACTTGTATAATATGGCACTGAAATCAGTTGTAAGGACTTCTTTTGGGAAGGAGTTGCTTTGGAACACCTTCATTGAAGTACTTCATTGAATTATACATGTATTCAGAGGGTGCAGAAAGTATACTAACCATCACAAAGTACACACTCCTATGAGTGTGACCACCCTCAAGCAGTAGAATAGACTAGCCACTGAGAAGCTTCCCTCTGGCTGTGTAAGATTTGTTCAATATGTGCAGCAGTTCCTTTATTCATTTTTCATTGCTAGAGTTTTGTATTGTGTGAGTATATCACAGTTTGTCTGTTCTGCTATTAACAGACATCTGTGTTGTTTTCAGCTTCGGAAAACTATAAAAATTTTGTTGCTATAAATACTTTTTAATGTGTTTTGGTGCACTCATATATATATATATATGCATCTATTGGTTATATAATTCAGGAGTGCAATTTTTATTAGAGTATGCATATATATTCAGCTCTGTAGATATGGCCAGTTTTCAAAATTGGTTGTTCTGATTGTTAGGTATTTCCCTCTCAACTAATGGGGTTGAGTACATTCTTTGGAGCTTAGGACCCTATGGCTGTTCACTTTTGTGAAGGACCTGTTCAAGTTTCAAAAAGATACTGTTTGGCATAGCTACTAAAGCTGAGTACGTACATATTCTATCGTCTGACAACTCTGTACCTGTTTTTCTCTTTAGTTATTTGTCTTTTTCATATTCACTTGTTGGAATTATTTATATATTCCACATTTTAATCCTTGTGGGATTGCCTGGGGTTTGCCTTTTCACTCTATTAATGGTGGTTTTTTATTTTTAATAAAAGGAGTTCTTAAATTTAATTAAATCCAATTTATGAATGTTTTATTATTCTTTTTTGGTGTTCTCTTTTAGAAATATTTGCCCACTCCAAGATCACAAAGATATTCTTCAGTTTTCTAGAAGCTTAATTTTTTATCTATATTTTTATTTTGTTATGTTTTTATCTAAAACTGCAGAATTAATTTTTGTATAGAGTATGAGGTAGATTTCTTTTTCCTTGATGAGTCACTATTTAATGTCCTTTCTTTATTAAACATATATACTTATCATCATAAGTTATATATTCATTGATCTTAGTCAGTTACTAGATTTTTTTCTTTCTATTCCATTGCCTATCTTTATGCTTTAAATTCTGCCTTTTTCCATCTTTAGCTTTCTCCCAGTGATTTTTATATTGCCTGCTGCTGCTGCTAAGTCACTTAAGTCGTGTCCGACTCTGTGTGACCCCATAGACGGCAGCCCACCAGGCTCCCCTGTCCCTGGGATTCTCCAGGCAAGAACACTGGAGTGGGTTGCCATTTCCTTCTCCAATGCATGAAAGTGAAAAGCGAAAGTGAAGTCGCTCAGTTGTGTCCGACTGTTAGCGACCCCATGGACTGTAGCCCATCAGGCTCCTCCGTCCATGGGATTTTTCCAGGCAAGAGTACTGGAGTGGGATGCCATTGCCTTCTCCTAGACAGTCCATAAAGTTTTTATTCATTTTTATTTATTATATAAAGCATATAATAAGTTTATTTGTATCTGAGATAAATTATTGCCAAATTCATCCTGCCACTTTATCTGAAACCTCTACCTTGTAGCTCATACTACAAAGACTTTAAATCTTTCCTTTTCCATTGTAACACTGTCAGTTACCTTTCTTTTGGAAGCAGTTTTTCACAAATAGTATTTTTTACTGTAGTATTTTTCACTTTATGGACATTTTTTCCTTATATTGATAAACAGAGCAATAAAGCCCTAGTTGTATGTGAGTGGTGAGCTAGGCTCAGACAATAGTTAAGTGACCTCCTCACAGGTAACAGCCTTGTAGGACATGTGGTTATGTTTTTGCCTGAGCAAATTTATATAACTGTATATCCTCAACCCCTGTGGTCACTTAAAATAGCTGAATCTATGAAATTCTTTCTTTTTTAATTGTTTAAAACATTTCTTAATGCTATGGCCTGTGTCATTTTTTAAACTGAAGTATAATTGACTTATAGCATTAGCTTTAGGTGTACAACATAGTGATCCAGTATTTTTATACATTACAAAATTATCACCATAATAACTGTAGTCACTATCTGTAACCAGACAGTTATTACAATAGTGACTATATTTCCTATGTTGTACATTACATGCCTGTGACTTGTTAATAACTAGAAGTTTGTACCTCTTAATCTTTATTACCTATTTCACTCATTTCCCCACCCCTTTTCCCTTGCAACAACTGGTTTTATCATCTATGAATCTGTTTCTGTTTTTTTTTTTTAGATTCACTTGTTCTGTTTTTTAAGTTCCGCATATAAGTGAAATTGTACAGTATCTGTCTTCCTTTGTCTGACTTAGCATATGCTAATACACTCTAGTTCCATTCTTTTGGTTGCAAATGGCAAAATTTCATTCTTTTTCAGGGCTAGGTAACATATATTCATTGTACATATACACCACATGTTTATCCATTTATCTATTGATGGGCACATAATTAGTTAACTAAAAAGAGACAATTTTGTGCTAAACGTGATGGGGAGCAATAAAAATAATGCAGTCTGAAGGTTTGAGAGAAATTCAAGTAAAGAATGACATCTTAATTTTATATTTAGTCTTAAAATGTGTTCTGATTGTAATATTTTTGTTGAAGTACATATTTGGTAGTCTTGATTGCAATCCATGAAGTCACTCTAGTTTAATCTTAAATCACTCTTGTGCTAGATTTGGAAAAACTTTTGCTGTTCTTGTTTTCTTACACAGATATCTCCTCTAATTGCCTGCTTTTGAAAGTGAAAGTAAATATGCTAGTCACTCATTCATGTTCAACTCTCTGCGACCCCATGGACTACTGTAGTCTACCGCAATCCTCTGTCCATGGGATTCTCCAGGCAAGAATGCTGGAGCAGGTTGCCATTCCCTTCTCCAGGGGATCTTCCCAACCCAGGGATCATACCTGGATCTTGTGCATTGCAAGTGGTTTCTTTACCCACTGAGCCACCAGGGAAGCCTTCCTGCTTTCAGTAATGTTATTTTAGATTTTGAAAAAAGATTTTCGTATATATCCATTCAATAATAGCTAAAAGTAGCTCTAGTTTTTAATACAAACTGTATTTTCTTAACAGATTTGCTGCAGTCTGTTTTCCCTGCTATTTGTCTTTAAGGTGCACAAGTCTTATATGATAGGCAAAAATGACCAATTAGATCGTGAACAATTTAACCAGTGAAAAAGCAGCTGTGCTTGAGTAGCTCAAGGTGTGTCTCAGTGTTCTAAACTACAACAAATCTGGGCTTTATTGAGTTAGTGGGGGAAGAGAATTCCAAAGATTCCAGCCACTTTTCATTTTTTAGAGATAAAATGCCGTATGTACTGAAATCATGATTTAATGTAATAGGAGTTGTGACATATCTCTTGCCAACATTGCAGCTGGAACATGTAAGTATACAAATATGCAATACATCTGTGATGTTTTAAAATATTGTGGTTTTTAAATTTTGTCTTTATCTACTTGTATGTAAACTTGTTTTCAATACTGTCTAAAATTGTGAGAAAGAATTTACTGTATTAAATATAAAAATCAAAGTATTTAGTTTTCTCTTTGCGTTTGAAATAAGTACACAAAAACATTTTCATGCAGCTTCTATATAAGCACTTTTAAATACCAGTCTGAGGATACTACATTATGTTGTGTAATTTGAAGGATATAGTGATTAGCTGAGGTTAACATTAGAAAATCATTTTTTGTTAATTTTTTTCCTGGCACTGCACCATTTGGCCTCCAGGATGTTAGTTCCCTGACCAGGCATTGAACCCTGGTCACACAGTGAAAGTACTAAGGCCTAACTACTGGACTGCCAGGGAATTCCCTAGGAAAACATAATTAAAATTATATATGGTAAACATTTTATTGTGTCAAAAAGGTAAAATGAAGTTTATAGGAAATTTACTATTACCATTTAGAAGAACAATAGTCTCAACATTTTTTCAACTTAAAATGAGTTGTCCATTTTCATATTTCATCTATCAACATCAATATCCATGGAACAGATAAAAACAAAAATCTGTATGTAGAGATTTTACATTTAGACTTTGCTTTCATGTGAATTCACTTGAATTTAGGGCAAAAGGTTTTTGAAAGTTGGATTCTTTAACCTTAATATCTTTTAGCAGTTTCAGTGGTTGCAGGGATGGGACATCATTGAACTCTTCCCCATTGTGCCAGAAGGGGGCAAGCAAAGCAAGCAAAGGAAATTTATAGGAAAACTTCCGCCCTCCTGAAAAAAAAAAAAGACTTCAGAAAGGCACTCAAAATTCAGAAAGGTACAGCCCCAAAGCTTCCTGGGGTGGCTTCACCGTTTGAGAGTGTAAAGTCCCTAAAGCCAAGTGCCCGCTCCCCCATAAGCAAATCTTAAGGCATCAATACACGTTCATGGAGACTCAGGCCTATCTAATAAAAATTATTAACCTTGCAGAATGCTTACCAAGTGCCAGACCTGCTAATCTCTGAATACGTTACCTTTCTTAATCTTCACAAAAACCTTGCCAGATGGACATTCCTGTTTATCTGGGGAACACAAACTCAAAGTCACAAAAAATAGCAAAGCCAGGATTTAACCCTAGCTCTAATAGGAGCTCTAATAGTGCAAAGTCCTTGCACTTAACTACTGACACTACTATATGCCCTGGTTTTCAGAGAAGCTAGGAGTGTAGGCTTTAGCAGGCAAGAAACATGATATGTTAGCTGACTAGAAAGGGGATTAGTTTCTTAAGTCAACTGTCACTAATAGGCTTTAAAATACATGGCTTGAAAACTGATGGTGGGCCAGTGGTTAAGACTTGAACTCCCATGGAAGGGGACATCCGGGAGCTAAGATCCCAAAAAGGTGGAAAAATAAAACCAGATGAGGTCCATTTGCCTGCTTTTCCTTGGTGTCTCTGTTTATTTCCTATCCTGCAGTAGAGTAATTCTAGGGCAAAAGTATGGGACATAAGTCAGAATCTGGAGTTTTACAAACTTGGTCAATTTTAACTTTATAGTTAACTTGGTCAGATACTGTGGCAGGTTGGAAATCACGGCCACGATATTTCCAGCTCCTCCCATCAAGGTGAAGTTTGTTTTCCCACCCCGAGTATCTGGGCTGGACTTGTGCTTTGCTTTGACCCATAAAATGCAGCAGATGTGTTTTCTTGGCTGACTTTATCTAGACCTTGAGAGGGCGGGCTACTTCAGTCTCTTGGGGCCCTGCTATCATGTATAGACACTCAGACTAAAACACTGAACAATGAGAGAATGATGAGAAACTACATGGAGCGCTAATACAGCCGACACCACATGGAGGAGCGTCTAGGAGGACTTCCTAATCACCAGAACTGTGAGAAACAAAGTGATGTTTTAAAGACATTATATTTTAGCATAAAGTTTATTATGTAGTATATAACCAAAACAAAAATGGGGAACAAAAAATGTATAAGTTAAATCTCAAAATATTTAATGTAGATTCCACTTTTTTCCTCTCTACTGTCACTTTTCATAAAGGTATAAAATATCCCTATGTGTTCTTTCTCTTCTTATACAGTTGGTAATGAACTGAAAATGTCAAAAGGCTACAGCTAAAAGCCAAGGACTTTCCAAAATCTTAAATAATACCTTATGAAACTCTGTAAGCAGCTCCAAGGGCTGGAAAAGCATTTCTCTGAGCTCTAAAATAAAAGGGCACAGTAGTAGTTCTTTTAGCAATTACATTCTTTAAGGCTATAATGATATACATAAATAATCTGTAATGTGAAAGGTCTTAAGCTCAAAGTTGCAAGTTAGCAGTAACAAACACTGTGTTATTATGTCCATATATTGCTGTCACTCACTCAGTAAGAAGGCACTATCTTTATATCCATTTATAGATAAGGCAATCAGGGTACAGAGAGAAGTTATGTAAGTTGTCCAAGGTTACAATGCAGGGAAATTTTTCTGTCTCTGAGGGATGAAGGGGGAAGGGTAGGAAGCAGAAATGGAGTTAGATGGTATTATGTATTCAAGTAACAGCTCCGTGTAAGTAATTCTTCCCAGGGAAGTAACCATGAGAGCAAGGAGGCTGTTGCATGTCATTTGAGGCCCATGATGTGTCTCCAGTATTTCCAGCTTTTATCCATCGCCACGGCCCCCTCCACCCTATAGCTATAGAAAATAGCGCCTAAATATACCTTGGAATTTTTCTCCTCTGTGTTTTGCTCATTTGGCTCCATCCAACAGCAACCCACTACACAGAACCTTCTTCACATGTGTAAGTGGAATCACATAACTTTAAAAGTCCACCAGTAGTACTTTCCCCACAAAGCCTTCCAAATTCTCAATATGTTAATATTACTCTCTAGACTTCCAGCAGAATCAATCGCTCCTTCCATCATGTTTCTTTAGCTCTAGGATTCTAAGCAATTTTTTCACATCACTTTCTTAAAATTTTTTTTTTTTTAAATTCTGTGGCCGTACTCTGCAGGATGTGGGATCTTCGTTTCCTGCCCAGGGATCAAACCTATGCTCTCTGCAGTAGAAGCACCAAATCCTAAATACCAGACCACCAGGGAAGTTCCTCCTACATCACTTTAATTAGTTGTTCATGCAATATATCTTCCATAGTAACTTGCAATTTTCTTGAGTGCCTAACCCACTTTTCTGCTTACAGTGTGTATTGGAAAACATTCATTGTAATGATATATCTGAATAGAGGTGGCATTCAGTCAGGGTGAAGAGGGCATCTTATCCAGACTCAGTTACTATAATATAAACTTAAGAGACAAGTAGAGGTGACATTTCTGATACTGTCAGTTTCAGGATAAGCAATCTCTTTATTTTCAGTTCAGGTTAGAAAATTCCACAGCAATTTCATATAAGCAAGAGTAGCAGGTGAAACTGGGGATTCCCTGGTAGCTCAGCTGGTAAAGAATCTGCCTGCAGTGTGGGAGACTTGGGTTCGATCCCTGGGTTGGGAAGAGTCCCTGGAGAAGGGAAAGGTTACCACTCTAGTATTCTGGTCTGGAGAATTCCATGGACTGTATAGTCCATGGAGTCACAAAGAGTTGGACGTGACTGAGCAACTTTCACTTTCAGGGGACAAAATCTAGAAGCAGAGGACACTAACAAAACAGTCAACCCACCAAGTTTTAGATTGCTTATGAAGCACAAAGTTTAGTGGAAACTAGCACTTACTACTAGTTTCACTGATAGATAAGCTGACAGACAGCCCAAGTCAAATGGGGCTGCAGTTCCTTCCAGGAGGTATCCAGTCATTCTTTTAATCAATTAATACCAATTTTCCATTAGGCAGAGAAGCCACAATTTTGGTGAATCATTTTTAGGAAGACAAGGTAGTACTTTGATTTCATAAGTCACTTGGAATCTGGGGGGAAAACACCTGTATGTGCTTGAGTATTTGCTTTTAAAATTAATTAAAAATAAATGTAATGATATCCATTTCTAACAACATAAAACCATGATTTAAAAATCACTGTATTCTGCAATGGAATATTACTCAGCCACAAAAAAGAATGAAATAATGTCATTTGCAGCAACATGGATAGATGTAGAGATTACCCTCCTAAGTGAAGTCAGACAGAGAAAGACATATATGTGACATCACTGATATGCAGAATCTTAAAAAAATGATGCAAATGCAGTTATTTATAAAACAGAAATGGACTCAGACATAGAAAACAAACTTACAGTTATCAAAAGGGAAAGTGGTAGAGGGATAATTAGGAATTTGGGATTAACTAAAACACAATACGATATATAAATAAACAACAAGGATCTATATAGCAGAAAGAACTATATTCAGTGTCTTGTAATAACCAATAATGGAAAATAATATGAAAAAAGAATATAGATGTATACTTTCTGGATTATTTTCCATTATATATGTGTTTTCCTATATATATTATTTTCCATTATATTTATGTGTGTGTGTGTGTGTGTGTGTATATATATATATATATATATATACACTGTGCTATGTACATGAAACTTTTTAAATTAACTATCTGTTAAAAATATTACTGTATTCTAAATAAAGCCTTTTGGTCTAAGCCAGTGTTTCTGAAACTTTTTTCCATTATTGCTCTACCCCTACAGGAGAATATTTAAATTAAATTTAAATTCTCCCTAGTGAGAGAGATAAGGAATAAGATTTTGTTGGGTAGAGTTGAGCTTTGAAGGGATCCAAGAGTTTTTTGCCTTTAAGAAAGTTTCAGAATGCATGGTATAAGCCCATTAACAGAAAACTGCAAACTCAAGATTGCAGCCAACTAGTTTCAGAGTCACTGGTGGTCGGGTGTCATCCCCTTGGCTGTGTCTGATAATATTAAGACTCTCAGTGTGCTACTCACCCTTATATCACCCTGCTGGGATGATGTTTCAGGTTTGTCTCCATCTTTAAAATGAGACAGTAGTTTCATGCCCTCTTATAGTTTCAGGGACAAGGCAACAATCTGAAAATACTTAAAACACTGAATCTAATATTTATTTTATGGAATCTAAGAAATCCGTTCTCTTGAATGGAGACATCTGATAATGTGCCTTACCCATTTATTAGCTAAAATGCTAATAGTGTTCCTTCCCTGACTCTGCTTCCTTGTTCCTTCCTAAACATACTATTGACAAGTGTACTTTAAAATAGACATTTGTTTTCATCCACACCCAGAAAGGCTATAATAGGTGTGTTTCCCTTAATGAACGCTATAATTTCCTTTTACCAAAGGACTGCTACAAGGATTAAATTATTTAATATACATAAAACGCCTAGCATAATATAGTTTCTTCTTAGTATAAAACACAAAGCCATGAATTGTGAAAGAAACAACATATAATCAACTGAAAAGCAAAGATCTTACTGTGTAAGTGAATAAAATGGCTGTTGACATGACCATAATACTATTATCAAATCTAAAAAATTAAAAATAATTATTAATATGATTAGTTTTCCAAGTTTACATGTTCAAATTTCCCTGAGAATCTCATAAAATGTTTTTGACAATTGTTTTGTTTGAATGAAGATACATACAAGATTCACACACTCCATTTACTTGATCCATCTTTTAAATTTCTTAATTTTAGGTTCCCCTCCCTTTTTTCCCCCTTGCCATTTATTTGTTGAATTGTGTCAACTTTCCTATATAGTTTCCCACATGATTTTGCTAACTGCATCCCTGTGGTATTTTAAAACATGTGCCTCTATCCTTCTAATTATTGTAAACTTGAGAGCTGGATCTAGTGAGCTTCTCAGATTCAGGTTTAATGTTTGGGGCAACAATGCCTCATATATGCTGTCATCTACTGATACCTAGTCAGAGTGTCTTGTAGTCTCAGTGGTAATATTGATCAATGAATGCAGTCAGGCTGATTTACTCATCAAAAAATGTTCAACGTTTCATATAATGCCATCCTCCTCTTAATATGCCTTCCTCCTGTTGATCTGCCTTCCTGGGCTTTAATATCTAGAAAGCTAAAAATGCATTTCTCAAACTGCCTTGCAGCTAGAGTTACTGATGTGATTTGAATTCCATCAACTATAGGCAGTTGTGTATAGTCAGCTGAGTTGTGGAGGGTCAGGTTGTGAAGCACCTTCATGACAGGGTGTATTATAGTGAAAGAAACGTGCTGTGGAAACAGTAGTTGTAGGGGTGTCTTCCCCATTCAGTAGGTAACCTCCTGAGCATGGCCTGATCAACAGTCCTTTGACAGCTCAGTTCTTTAGCCTGGATTTGTGAGTTACTCCTGAAGTTCAATCCACTGGCTGTTTCTTCAGCCCTGCCAACCATTTGTGATAAGACCATGTAATACATCCCTTTTGGCTTAAATTACCAGAGTGGATTTTGTTTTCTGCTTTGAATCCTGACTAATATAGCTCCACTAAGAAAAAATATTTTCAGCAATTGTCAAACAGTTGCCTCTCACTTTTTTAAAAGAGTGAATTTAGTTAAGCTTGTTAACAATTGCCTGAATATGTAAAATAGATATCCTAGGAAGATAAGCCTTTTTAAAAGAAAAAAATCATATAGCAATTTCACATTAACATTGTATAAACTTTCTAAAAAAACAAAGAAGTACCTTCCCTGCCAGTTTTACTGAGAAATAACCAGAATCACTGTACAAGGTTAAGGCATACAGTATGATGGCTTGATTTACATATATTGTGAAACGATTACCACAATAGGTTAAGTTAACATCTATTATCTTGTAGATGCAATAAAAAGAAAAGAAAAAAAATTTTTTCCTTGTGACGAGAGCTTAGGATTTACTCTCCTAATAACTTTCCCATGTCACACAGCAATGTTAGCTACAATCACCATATTATACATTACATCCTTGTACATATTTATAACTGAAAACTTGTACCATTTTACCACCTTCCTCCAATTACCCCCCTCCCAGTGTTTTTTAAACATTTAAAAATTTATGTTAAGAAAAATTAATCCACATCCATTAATGAAGACAATTTTATTGAAAAGTAATTTAAATATTATCTTCACAAAATTTTAATTCTATAATATGAAGTAATAGGTATAAATCTTCAGAGTCTGGCAAAGAGATTTTTATTCAATATTTTATTACATAAATGTAAAACAAGTTGAAAGAAACTATATATCATGACCTATTCAGTGACAAATTATACCTGTCACCTGAACTCTAAAATTAAGTTATATTTGTTTTACCACACATCTAATCATCTATACAACTCTCAATCATACATTAATCCATCTTATTTTTTGATACATTTCAAAGTAAGTTGCAAGCATGAGTACAGTGCATGCATGCTCAGTCATGCCCTGTCTGACTCTTTGTGACCCCATGAACTGTAGCGCGCCAGGCTCCTCTATCCATGGAATTTGCCATTTCCTACTCCAGGGGATCTTCCCAACCCAGGAATCAAGCTCTTGAGTCTCCTGCATGGCAGGCAGATTCTTAGCAACTGTGTCACCTGGGAAGCCCGAAACATGAGTACACTTCATGCCTAAATACAGAATAGCCAAAAAAAAAAAAAAAAAAAAAATCAAGTATAGTATCTGGCCACTGGAGGGCTTCCAAATGCCATAAAATGCATTAGAAAGTAAACTAGTCTATGGAAGTGAAAGTCGCTCAGACGTGTCTGATTCTGCAACCCCATGGACTATACAGTCCCTGAAATTCTCTTGGCCAGAATACAGGAGTGGGTAGCCTTTCCCTTCTCCAGGGGATCTTCCTGACCCAAGAATCGAACTGGGTCTTCCTGCATTGCTGGCGGACTCTTTACCAACTGAGCTATCAGTTGGAAATCCAAACTAGTCTATAGTGTTTAAGTTGTCAAGTCTTGGGGAAGGTCTAGGTAAGAAGTTGCATGGAGTGTAAAGGGCATCAATCAGACAGAGAGACCCAATTTGAAATCCAGCAAAATTGCAACATTTTTTATTTTTACCCTCATACCTCTCCTCCTCTTTTTACAGCTACTTCAGTTATAAAAGAGAAAACACATAACTGGCCCCTCTCCCACTCAAATGATTTGTGCTATTGAAGGTAGAAACTCTTTAAACCAGAATCTCAGAAAACTTGATGGAAATCAAGATGTTGTACTTGCAGAAATGAGCTAGCATCATGAACTCAATGTTAACTTTCCATGAGGGCAGGAGCTTAGTTTATCATTTATCCCTAGCATGTAGAACACTGCCTAGCACATACTAGTGCTCAATAAATATTCACTGAAGGAGTGGGTGAATTCAAATGCTTAATTCGAAATATAATATTCATATATTTCCTGTCATTACTAATCAGAGGTTTTTCTAAAATAAAAATAAGCTTCAACTTAAAAATAAGTGCATAGGTTGATTATCTAGAGCTAGAGCTGCAATTATACAGAAATGACATATGCATATGCAGTGGGAACTTCGGCGCAAGCCTATAGTGTATCCACCGCTGAGGCTCACCTCACTGGTGAGCAGGTTTTGCCGAAGCCCCTGGCTGGGCAGAAGCCACACTGCCTTTTGATGGAGACCACAGGAAAGCATCACAGAATTGTTAGGGCACTTCTTACACACACTCTGGGACTTCCTAGAAACAAATATGAAGTCTGTCTGTGACCCAGTGGGGACAAGTCAGTGGAATCTAAATTATTGCTATTGATGTTATTCTCCTTTTGGGCTTTTAGACTGGTGACACCTGAGGAAATTCAAATGTGCTGCAACTTTAAAAT
The DNA here is from genome assembly GCF_014754425.2 of Oryx dammah. NCBI lineage: Eukaryota > Metazoa > Chordata > Mammalia > Artiodactyla > Bovidae > Oryx > Oryx dammah. Next base: position 44,065,474 of record NW_024070202.1, on the reverse strand, counting down.
TACCTTGTTAGGTGATCATTTTCTTTGAGATTTCCTTGGCCTGGAAGAGTATTTCCATATTCAGCACAAGTTCATCAAGCTAGCACACATCTCAACAGCTACTGTGATTTTTTTCCTCTTCCTTTTTTTTCTTTTTCTTTTTCCCTTTCTCTTTGTCTTTTCTCCACCGCCCCCGCCCCCACCTCTTTTTTTTTTCCTCTGTGTCCCAGCGCTTGATGACAGAACCGGTAGACTGTGGCCACTATTACTGAAGACATGACACTGAGGGCGCCAGAGCCCATCCCTCATCTGTACCTTATGCGGATCGGGACTGCGCGCCTGGCCCTGCCAAGAAAAGGAGGGTCCACAGGCACTGTCTCCCTCCCTGAGATCCCCAGCCCGACCCCCAAGTTTAGTCAGCCATACTCACTCAGTCGCCGCCTTCCCTTGCTGTGATATTTTAAAAAACATATATTTTTGTCTCTTGGAGAGAATGAGAGACAAATTGTTTTTTAATGTGTCTATATAGAGGGCAACATAAATAATTTCAGATCTATCTGTTTTCCTGTTATAGATCACAGTTGGTGGCCTACCTAGATGGGAATCAAGGACAAACGAGATTTAAAATCCATAAAATCACCTTGTATTTTATACTCAAATAGGTATTTAGAGAAATTTCATAGCATAAGCTATAAAAGGTTAAATGTCCAAAGTAATCTGCTACAGCAAGTGCTACCCTCGCACTAAAGGTAGGTAAGATCTGCAGGCCCCTACAGACTTTCAAATAGCCCAGTGAAGATGGTCATTAAAACATACCGTAGAGAAACCACATTCTTCCAAGTGAGCCATCAGAGGCTCCCTGACACTTGGTATAATGTGATAGAATCCAAGCAACTGGATATTGGTGGGAGGTGGTTGACTGAGACCAAATATTCATTTGTTCTTTCTCAGAATGTTGCTTCTCTATGTCAAGGTTTACATTAACCACAGGTACATTCAGTGAAATAAGAAACAAGCAGCAAGCGTCATTTTCATAAAGGTAAATTCATCCAACTGAATTGGATTCCTTTTCTGTCTTTACGACCTTCCTATTTATTTTGGTGTTAAGATATCCTTTTTGTTAATAGTGGTAATGAATGATAGCTTCATGTTTTCATTGTACTTACCTTAGTAAAAATGAAAGTAAAAAACTCCATGTTAGTCTCCAAAATTATCTTGAAAATTTAATTGTACATGAAAGTCCAATGTCTGGAAAAGTCAAAAAGTCTCTTCCAAATTAAGATTCTGTAATGCAAAAATAAAATAATCAAGAACTCTATGAATTCATTTTCCCTATTCAGGTACTGGACATGAAACTGAATAAATAGAAAACTACTGGTTGTTAGGGCAGGAGTTCCTCCATTTTCAGCCCCCTAAAGCATCTGAAATTCCCTCAAGGAATGTAATAAAATTAACTATTACAACATAGCTTCTGAAGTCAACTGCCTAAGCTCTGACATTTACCAATTGCATTATCTTGGTCAAACTACTTAACCCACTTTGTGCCTTGATTTCTTTATTCATAGAATGAAGATAATAATAGTGTCTACATCATAGGGCTGTTATGAATATTAAATCAGCTAACCTATCTAAAGATTTCATCATCACTTTTTCATCATCATAAACTGAAACTCTGTACCGATTAAACAATAACTACCCATTATCTCATTCCCGGGGCTTCCCTAATGGCTCAGTGATAAAGAATCCACCTGCCAGTGCAGGAGATGTGGGTTCACAGGCTCGACTCCTGAGTCAGAAAGATCCCCTGGTTAAGGAAATGGCAATCCATTCCAGTATTCTTGCCAGGAAAATCCCATGGATAGAAGAGCCTGGAGGGCTACAGTCCATAGATGGAAGAGTTGGACACGACTTACCAAGTAAACAACAACAACCCCATCCCCCAGCCGCTTGGTAAACACCATTCTACTTTTCATCCCTATGAATCTGACTAATCCAGGCACCTTAAATAAGTGAAGTTATACAATATTTGCCTTCTGTGTCTGCCTTACTTCAGTTAGCATAGTTTCCAAGGTTTACTCATGTTGTAGTATGTATCAGAACTTTTTAAGGTTAATAATATTCACCTCTATGGATATACCACATTTTGTTCATTTATCAATAAAAACTTAGGTTGTTTCCACCTTTTGGCTATTGTCATATTACATATCCTTAATAAATTACTTGAATTATTCTTTAAAATAAAACTTACTACTTTTGAGAGGATCTTATATGCAAGACACAAAATCAAACAAAAATTTACTCTGAGTTTCATATCTCATCACCACCAAATAATTGGACTGTGTTTATAAAATTACTGTGATGGGCTTCTCTGGTGGCTCAGGTGGTAAAGAACCTGCCTGCAATGTGGGAGACCTGGGTTCAATCCCTGGGTTGGGAAGATCTCCTGGAGGAGAGCGTGGCAACCCACTCCAGTATTTCTGCTTGGAGAATCCCCATGGACAGAGGAGCCTGGCATGGTATATAGTCCATGGAGTCACAAAGAGTTGGACATGATTGCGTGACTAAGCACACACAGGTAGTAGGTAATTCATCTTTCTGCAATATCATTGCAAGTCACTTAAGCTCTCTTAATTTCATCATCTGTAGAATAAGAATAATAGACACCACTGGAGAAGGAAATGGCAGCCCACTCCAGTATTCTTGCCTGGAGAATCCCATGGATGGAGGAGCCTGGTAGGCTACAGCCCGCGGGGTCGCAAAGAGTCGGACACAACTGAGCGACTTCACTTCACTTCACTTTGGAGACCTATTACCTCTTAAATTGGTGTATTTTGCTTGTTTCTTGCCCTTCTGACTTAAAAGAAAGTAAGTGTTGTCACTGATTAAAGTAAATAGTAGCATTTTCCATAATTTCAACATTTCAATCAGTGTTTCATTCTTGTTAATGTAATCTAACCCAAATTCTGTTCAGGAACACACTTATTCACTGTCACATTACTTTCCTTTTTGCCACAATGGTTCTTGAGATGCTTGGCTTAAATATGCAATAATACCACATTATTTCCATGAAAAAAAAAAAAAAAAGAATAATAGACACCAAAAGCAACAAAAGCAAAAATAAACAAGTGGGTCTATATCAAATTAAAAAAACTTCTGCACAGCAAAGGAAACCATCAATAAAATGAAAAGGCAATCTACTCAAATGGGAGAAAATATTTGTGAATCACATACCTGATAAGTGGTTAATATCTAAAACTATAATGAACTCATATAATTCAATATCAGAAAACAAATAATCAGATTAAAAATTGCATAGAACAGTTTTCCCTGAATAGGCTTCCCTGGAAGCTCAGCTGGTAAAGAATTCGTCTGCAATGCAGGAGACCCCAGTTCCATTCCTGGGTCAGGAAGACACCATGGAGAAGGGATAGGCTGCCCACTCCAGTATTCCTGGGCTTCCCCGGTGGCTCAGCTGGTAAAGGATCTGCCTGCAATGTAGAGACCTGGGTTTGATCCCTGGGTTGGGAAAATCCCCTGGAGGATAGCATGACAACTCACTCCAGTATTCTTGTCTGGAAAATTCCCCCATGGACAGAGGAGCCTGGCGGGCTACAGTCCATCGGGTTGCAAGAGTTGGACATGACTGAGTGACTAAGCACAGCACAGCACAGAAGATAGCACAAGCTTTTCCCCAAAGACATACAGATAACCGGTTAGCAGGTACATGAAAAGATGCTCTATGTCATTAATCATTAGGAAAATGCAAATCAGTATCACAATGAGATATCACCTCATATCTGTTAGAATGGCTGTTATCAAAAAGACTAGAAGTGTTGAAAAGGATGCAGAGCAAGGGAACCCTTCTGCATTGTTGGTGATGTCAACTGGCGTAACCACTATGGGAAACAGTACTTAGATTCCTTAAAAAATTGAGAATAAAACTACCATATGGTCCAGAAATTCTGTTGCAGTCAGGAGACCCTTTCCAGGGCCCGAGTGGGCACTCGTTTAACTCTCAGAAATGAACTGTCTGAGGAGACTCACATGCTGACAAAGCATGACGCTTTATTGGGCAGGGGCGCCTGGGCAGAGAGCAGGGGCGTAAGGGAACCCAGGGAGACTGCTCTGTCAGGTGGCTTGCAATCTCGAGTTCTATGGTGAAGGGGTGGGCATGCATTGCTCAGGCAAGATGGATGCCAACAAGAAGGATTTGTGGAGGTGGTAGGACTCAGGACACATGGCCACATGGTGTCTCCTTTTGACCTTTCTCAAATTTCTTCCAGTCGGGGGTGGCTTGTTAGTGCCATGCTCCTTACCAGGCCCTCCTGTTGTAAAATAACTCACACAAATTGTTACTATGGTGCCTGGACAGGGTGGGCAGCTTTAGTCAGTGTGTTTCCTCCAACAATTCTACTTCTGGGTATTTATCCATTAATTGAAAAAGATGAGTGCACCCCAATCAAGACAGCCTTTTGTTATAGCAACCGAGATGTGGAAACAATCCAAGTGTCCACTGATGGATGAATGGATTAAGAAACTGTGATATATACATATACACACATACACAATGGAATATTATTCAGCCATAAAAGAACGAAATCTTACCATTTACAACCTCAAGGGTATCATGCTAAGTGAAAAAGTTAGAGAAAGACAAATACTGTATGATCTCTCTTAAATGTGGAATTGTATACGAAGCCAAGTGTATAGATACGGAGAACAGACTGGCGGTTACCAGAGGTAGGGGGTGGGAAGTGAAAAAAATGGGTGAATTATGTTGTTTTGTTTTTGGCCATGCCTTGCAGCTTGCAGGCTCTTAGTTCCCCAAACAGGGATTGAATCCCAGCTATCACAGTGAAAACAGAGACTTAATTTGCCAGGAAGAACAATAAAAGTATCCACCTTATACGTACTACACAAATTTAAATACTATACAATATAAATGCCGTTTTTGTTATTATCTATCAGTTTGCCAGTTCAATATTTCAAGTAGAACGAACAATGCTGGCTGCCCACCCAATGTCCATTTTGTTCCTTCTCCTTCCTAACTACTCCTTTGTTCAAATACCTACCTCTTGTCCTTACAGTCCATGAGATTTATAGATGCTAGCCAAACTCCCAGCTCCAGGAAACTCATGTTAGCCAATAAAATTCCTTATGGTTTAGACCAATTGGCATTTAACCATATCACTTGTTGCTGAAAGCATCCTAACTGGCATAGATCAATCTTAACTTCCAAAGAGAATTAAAACACTAGACTGATTGCTGGTACTAAAGTTGGATAAACAGGTCCATGGAAAGGGGAAAAAGAAAAAAGGAAGGATGAAAAAATGTGAAGAAAGTGAGTCTTAGATTATGTCTTCAACAAATAACAAATTTATATCATCACCCAAAGATTAAAAAAATTTTTTTTTGAAGAATGGCAAGAGCTAAAGGATGAATGAAGCGGTGTCCTAAATATGTTAAATAGTACACATCCTTACTTCACTGTGAAAAGTGATTATCAGCTAAATGAAGGCACATTCAGTTCTCTCATCTCTGTAGACAGAAGTGAGGGATGTAATTACTAGCATAAGGGCTACAGAGATCGTATGAAGTTAAGGGGAAAGTAACTTGACCATTATACAACTTCTTAGGGATCAAGTAAAATCCCACAATCATGCTATTTATCTTGTCACTGGCAAACTCACTATTATGAAAAAATGTCTGTTTTCTCATTCTACTCTGTTGTAATAATAAAGAATTTCTCTGGTCTTTGTTCTGAGTTCCTGTCACTTGGCCTCTAGGGGAATTTTCTGAATGATAAGAGTATCTTTGTCTTGGATCACACCCAATTTTATCTAATGACATGGCTCAGGATGGGGTTTAGTTAGCAGAAAGACCAACCAAGTGTTAAGAGGGTTGAGCTTTGAGTCACCTAGACCTTCAGAAAAGAAAGGAAGGCTGGAGATAGAGTTCAATCATATGACCAATGTTAGTTCCTAAATAATGAAACTGTAGTAGAAACTCTGGAAACTAAGGCTCAGTGGAGTTTCCTGGTTGGTGAACATACTGATATTCTGGAAGGATGACATGCCCTGATTTTGCGGGTAGAGGGCGTGAAAGCTGTGTCCAAGACCTTCCACGACTTCAATTTTAGCACAATATACTTTTCATATATCAAGTTAAACACTTGGTTTTATACTTCACTATTTGTGTATCTTTCTCTTCTCTCTAGTCTGTAATGTCCTAAAGGGCACTGATTGAGTCTTGTTGCTTTTAGGATCCTCAGTGTCTAAGATCAGGGCCCTATAAAACAGGGGGTAGGACATAATCTTTAAAGGAATGATATATCCAGTAAGGATAAGACATAAGGTAGTTAGAACCAATCAGGCCCAAGATGGTAGAAAAGCTGACTTCAGTAGACCTTGAGCCTCCCTATAAAACATTTAGCATGTTAAAGACACACCCACCAGAAATAGGACTGTTCTGAGGCTGACTGTCAAAAAAGTGGGTGGTGAGGCAGTTTCTGGAAATCCCCATCTCTTCCCCCAAATAGTTGGAATATACTCTTACTTCTTAGCCTATAAAAACCAATCACCCCATATTTTGGGGTAACTCTTCTGGGATGGACTGCACTCTGTCTGTGGCATATGTATCTCTCTAAATAAAACTGCTTTCACTTTACTGTGGCTGGCTTTTGAATTCTTCTTTGCGTAAAGCTAAGGATTCCCACTTGGTGGCCCATCCCAAGACCTGGGATGTGACTACCCTCTAGCACCCCATTTTTCCTGCAACTACAGGGTTTAGAATGCTGAAGGAGTAGGGAAGAACCAAATAGCAATCTCAAGGGGATGCTAATGTGCTTCTTCAGAGTGTGGCTGAGAGTTTTGCTTTTTGGACCACTCATGATGTTCACTAGTTTCTAAGCATGATTCTCCAGCATACTGAAAATACTGGTATCTTTCCCCTTTGCTTAAGTTGGCTGAACTTGGTTTATAATCCTTACAGATGAACTCTGACAGGAGTACGCAAAAGCAGCCTGTTCTTTCTGCAGTTTTCAGTAACCTTTCCTGGTACCTAGCCATCTGAATCCTTTCCAGTCTGTATAACAGAAAGATGCAGAATTATACAAGCCTTGCTGCTGCTGCTATGTCGCTTCAGTCGTGTCTGACTCTGTGCGACCCCATAGACGGCAGCCCACCAGGCTCCCCCGTCCCTGGGATTCTCCAGGCAAGAACACTGGAGTGGGTTGCCATTTCCTTCTCCAATGCATGAAAGTGAAAAGTGCAAGTGAAGTCACTCAGTCATGTCCGACTCTTAGCAACCCTATAGACTGTAGCCCACCAGGTTCCTCTGTCCATGGGATTTTCCAGGCAAGAATACTGGAGTGGGGTGCCATTGCCTTCTCCAATACAAGCCTTAGTGAATGATAAATAATTCACATTTATACCAAATGTTCATGGAACAATCTTGGAAATAAAAATACAAGGAATCCTTCTATGGATTTAACATTTAACTTTTAATGCTAACTTTTACTAAGTTGCAACAAACAGAAATACCAGCTAAGACAGCCACAGATGAAACAAAGTCAAGTGACATCTGACGATTATGATGGGTGTCAAGTGAATGAGACTCGGTACTGAAATGAGAGAGAAATACTTACTAGCACTATATTAAGACATATATGAGAAAAAAGATAAAAGCAATTATTTTTGTTTGATTTGGCACTGGCCAGGCTTCAGTTGGATCAAGCTATATTCAATTTTACATGCCACGCTGTAGGAACAAAACAAAACAACTTGGAGAGTGTTCAGAGAACAGGAACTGATTAAAGGTTTGCTAAATTAGACCTATGAGAAATTGTCAAAAGAACTGGGCATGTTCAGTCAAATGCAAAACATCTGGGCAGGATGAACAATTAAGTACAAGTATATGAAGGGATGGTTCCCAAGTCTGAGGTTTAGGTTAAACAGCAAGTTGAAAATCATGGGATTAAGAACATAAAACAAAACAGCTCAATGTTAAGTGTGGAGTAAATATTGTGAAAACAAATGAAAAAGCTTTAAAAAAAGTGATGAATGGATGTATCTGTCAGAATTCTTCACATACCACTGTTAAAACAAATTCAATGTTAGGCTTAAATAGAAATAATCTAGAAAATGGAAAAAAAAATTTTGATAGGTTGCATTTAAAAAGTGAAAATATTCAGATCAAATATTAAGAATGTTTTTTAAGAAAAAAATGGTCTACCTGAGAGCCTTCTTTGGGACCCAGGTTTATCAGAAGAGAAGAGAAGCCCTGATACTAAGTGTCTCAGCTCCTGAATGAGGATAATTCCCCTGTGTGTGTTTTTTTGGGAATGGGGGCAGTATAGTGAGCAGCTTGTCTGGCATCTAGAGGAACCCTCATTAAAGATTCCCCATGGACTTCCCTGGGGGTCCAGTGGCTGAGACTCTGCTCTCCCACTCCACACACCCAATGCAGGAGGCCTGGGCTTGATCCCTGGCCAGGGAACCAGATCCTGCATGCTGCAACTAAGACCCGGTGCAGGCAAATAAGTACTTAAAAAAAAAAAGAACAGGGTAAAAAAAGAGACTCCCAGAAATGCCCACCAAGATACATGATTCTCTCCCTGTTATTTATCCTTTCTCTTTGTCAAATAGAAACAGTTCCTTCTCTGAAGTAACTTCTGCTATTCGGAGGTCTTGTTGGGCAAAGCAAGTAGAAAACTATTTGTTCTCCAGTTTATATCCTTTATTTCTTAAAAAAAGAATTAGAATATAATTGCTTTACAATATTGTGTTCGTTTCTACAGTACAATGAACTGGATCAGCCATATGTCTACATATGTCACCTCCCTCTTGGACCTCCCTCCAAAAAGACAACCTTCAGAATGGGAGAAAATATTTGCAAACGAAGCAATGGACAAAGGATTCTCCAGAATATACAAACAACTGAGCTGACCTGCCTCTTGAGAAACCTGTATGCAGGTCAGGAAGCAACAGTTAGAACTGGACATGGAACAACAGACTGGTTCCAAAAGGAACCAGAGTATGTCCTCCAGGAAAAGGAGTATTTCAAGGCTGGATACTGTCACCCTGCTTATTTAACTTATATGCAGAGTACATCATGACAAATCCTGGGCTGGAGAAAGTACAAGCTGGAATCAAGATTGCCAGGAGAAATATCAATAACCTCAGATGACACCACCCTTATTGCAGAAAATGAAGAGGAACTAAAGAGCCTTTTGAAGAAAGTGAAAGAGGAGAGTGAAAAAGTTGGCTTAAAGCTCAACATTCAGAAAACGAAGATCATGGCATCCAGTCCCATCACTTCATGGCAAATAGATGGGGAAATAGTGGAAACAGTGACAGACTTTGTCTTTCTGGGCTCCAAAATCACTGCAGACCATGACTGCAGCCATGAAATTAAAGGATGCTTACTCCTTGGAAGGAAAGTTATGACCAACCTAGACAGCATATTGAAAAGCAGAGACATTATTTTGTCCACAAAGTCCATCTAGTCAAGGCTATGGTTTTTCCAGTGGTCATGTATGGATGCCTGAGTGTTGGACTATAAAGAAAGCTGAGTGCAGAAGAATTGATGCTTTTGAACTATGGTGTTGGAGAAGACTCTTGAGAGTCCCTTGGACTGCAAGAAGATCCAACCAGTCTATCCTAAAGATCAGTCCTGGGTGTTCATTGGAAGGACTGATGTTGAAGCTGAAACTCCAATATTTTGGTCACCTGATGTGAAGAGCTGACTCATTTGAAAAGACCCTGATGGTGGGAAAGATTGAGGGCAGGAGGAGAAGGGGACGACAGAGATGAGATGGTTGGATAGCATCACTGACTCAATGGACATGGGTTTGCGTAGACTCTGGGAGTTGGTGATAGACAGTGAGCCCTGGTGTGCTGCAGTTCATGGGGTCGCAAAATGTTGGACATGACTGAGTGACTGAACTGAACTGAACTGATGGAGCTCAAAATCAAAGAAAACAAACCACTCAATCAAAAAATGGATGGAAGACCTAGACATCTGTCCAAAGAAGACACACAGATGGCCAAGAGCCACATGAAAAGATGCTCAACATCACTAATCATTCAGTTCAGTTCCGTTCAGTACAGTCGCTTTGCAACCCCATGAACTGCAGCACGCCAGGCCTCCCTGTCCATCACCAACTCCCGGAGTTCACTCAAACTCATGTCCGTTGAGTCGGTGATGCCATCCAGCCATCTCATCCTCTGTCGTCCCCTTCTCCTCCTGCCCCCAATCCCTCCCAGCATCAGTCTTTTCCAATGAGTCAACTCTTCACATGAGATGGCCAAAGTACTAATCATTAGAGAAATGTAAATCAAAACTACAATGAGGTATCTACACTGGTCAGAATGGCCATCATCAAAAAAATCTATAAATAATAAATGCTGGAGAGGGTATGGAGAAAAAGGAACAGTGTTGTACTGTTGGGAATGTAAACTGATACAGCTACCGGGAGTTGGTGATGGACAGGGAAACTTGGTGTGCTGCAGTTCATGGGGTCGCAAAGAGTCGGGCATGACTGAGTGACTGAACTGAACTGACTGTGGAGAACAGCTTGGAGGTTCCTTAAAAAACTAAAAACAGAACTATTGTATGACACAGCAATCCCACTACTGGGCATGTTCCCTGAGAAAATCATAATTCAAAAGGACACATATAAACCCCATTGTACTCTTTACTTCTTAAATACAGAGGGAGATGAAACCAGGAAGTTTGCACCACTTTCTTTTACTTTAAAGTTGTTTTACTAGCCTCATCATTTAATTTTTAACTTAGACGCAGAAATTCTAACAGTAATCTCACTTAAGTGTTCTTGTTCCCTCTTTAGGTTTGGCACCTGAATCCTGCACCTATTTGTTTACTACAATTTTGATGCCAATTACAGTGTGTAGGTTTTCTCCCCCACCCCATCAATCAATTCTCAGTTACCAATTGGGTGTCCTACTACTTAATTCAGTTCTGACACTATCTACCAGGAGACAGCATCCAATCCCATAGGTTAAGGTTCCGTCCCATCAGGACACCCTCTATCTCAGACACCAATCAGAGATCCCAGTGGTTATCTGTGCTTTTAACTGACTGGCTATAAACAAAAGGTTCCCACAACCCCTTCCCAGGGCTTGATTAATTTGTTCATAGTACCCACGGAAACATTTTACTACTAGGTCTCTGGTCTATCATTAAAGGATTTAACTCCTTCAAAGAGAGCCAATTCTTTCCTTGCCTTATGCCAGTTCCACAGCGCCCACTTACAACACACCTGGCAACAGTTAATGATTGATTAACGCACATTCTCACGATTCTCTTAAATGTAAATGAGCCTAGATTCAAGTTGTAAAAGTGGGTAGCACCCTCAGGTCTGCAGTATCGTTGAAAAAACAAGACCAGCAGCTCTGGTGATAGAATATGCTATCCAGTATCACAGGGCAAAGTCCTGACAGGACAGTCTGATGAAGCTGTTAACAAGATCAAAAAGGTTCCAGATAGCACTGGAGTGTGGAAGACCAACACTGGAGTGTGATCAGCGGTAAAAAGAAAACCTGGTATCTGTAACATATTTAACTCATGACATTGAGGTTAAGAGTGTTAATATCAATTTCATTGTATTAATCTTTTAGTTTTTTATTTTATTTGACAACGCCTCATGCCTTGCAGGATCTTACCCAACCATGAATTGAACCTGGGCAGCCGTCAGTCAATGTGTGGAGTCCTAACCACTGGACAGCCAGGGAATTCCCTTTGTTCAAAAAAAAAAGTTGGGGTACTGAATCTTAATTTCCTATTGGGCCCCTTTTCCCCCATAATCTGCTTAATTATACTGTTTTGATGTCTTCCTGACAGTAATTTTCTTGTTGCTATTATATTATTACTATGTATGCTTATTGGATAAATAAATCTTTAGGAACTACAGAAATGTTTTAATGATTGAAACTCAAATACATCTTATTAACAATTCAGGCAAGCAAATAGTTAACTCATTTTTTAAATTAAGACTTTAAATATGAACATGTACTACATTCACATGGCTTAACATTCCACAGATACAAGAGGACATACAATAGAAGTTTCCCTTTCATGCTGGTCCTGGCTATTCAGTTCCTCCTCCCAGAGACAGTTAATGCTATCATTTTCTTTGGACCATCTTCCTGGGGACAAAAGTACTTGTTTTAAATTTAATAAAAAGATATAGTAAGAGCCAAAAGGTAATTTAGGACTGTTTTTAGTGTTATGCTGTAAACAGCAAATCCAGAGAGATACACCTGTGTTGTATTTTTCACTACCAAAATGTGGTCAGGACATTCCTGTTCACAAAAGAAGCTGTGCAACGCTGGACATCTGGTTTTTAAGTGAACACCCCTGAACAACTGCCTACAATCAGTTCACTGGCTCCACTGTTGAAGTATAGCCTGTAACTAATGTGTGCCACAGCTACAGAGCAGAGGGGTCAGACAGGCACTTGTCCTTACAGTTCAGGCCAGTATCACATGATATTTTAAAAGTGTACACAAGAAAAATCATCTCATTCATATGGCATGGCACATGGCCCATCACGTGCTGGGTCAGATTCAAAGCTTTTGAGAGAAAAAATACAGGCCAAATAATAACCCTGCCTGGTGGCACTTCTCTAGTCTAATTCTATAGCATAAATTCTGGGGTGGAATTTATGAAGATAAAAATTAAAAAAGAAAAGACCGATGTAACAGTTTTATTTTCAATAGCAATGTTTACAACAAATTACAAATTATATCCTTAGTAATTACTTAAACTTATGAAATAGAAACTTTGAATTTCAACTTAAAGTTATATAAGGAGGTGAATAGTTTTTCAAATTCTTTTAGAGACACACACATGCCTGAGGATCACTTTCTAATCAATAAATACTGGACTCCCAATCATCTCCAACTCTGTGGGCGACTTTGAGTGAGCACTCCATTCTGGGCTTAAAGCGGGAGGTGGGGATGGGAGAGACTGATGGGAGCATGAGACGAAGGAAGGTAGGCAGAATCAGGCCAGCAATGAGTATCTGCTGAAGCCTCTGCTCCGTGTGGCTTTGTGACTACCCTCTTCTAGTGGCTGGAACTGCTGCTATCCTGTCCTTCGTTACAAAACTCACCAGGCCAGCAAAGGATTAGGGAGCTGTGAGGATCAGGAGCCTTCAACTCACCACCGAATTACTCCAGGTGGCCAGCACAGTCCAGTTCTGTGTTATGACTGAGAAAGTCAGAGAGCCTTCTCCTTGTTGTTTCTCCCCCATTCCCTTTCCATTGCCTTTAACCTACTAGAGTGAATTTGGCACTGCTGTGCTCTGCTGACTTCACTCACACTTGAAAATGAGCGTTGACTACCAAGTACAGAAATGGTAAAAACTGGTCTGCAGGAGCTGGAGAACCTGGCAGAAAGGGTATTTTCCACTCTTGGTGAGCTGCATGTACATTTTTCTCCTCAGGTAGATATGCGGGAACCAAAGATGCTAAGCTTCTCTGTCATCTCACTCTCTCTCACTTTAAGAAATAATCTCAGACAACACTAAAGCGACACAGTTCATTTCTGTGCAGAGTGCCTAATTTTATTGTATTTTTTTTGAGGGGCTTCTCACACCGTGCTGATTTTAATAACCAGCATTTGTGTCCCATGTTTCACATCAGTGTCTGAGCCAGTGTCTACACAGTTGGCCATTTCTCCGCAGCCAGGACTCTAGATATAGCAGATTGTTCTCAGGTCTCCGAAGCTTGCTCTGCAGGCGCTGTTTGCTTAGGTCTTAATCTCAGAGTGGTGTCGTTCTACAGGGGCTGTTAGACCTGGCCTGGCTGCGTTTGGCTCAGTCTATGGAACTGGCTGAAGCTTGGCCCTTCTTGTTCTCTTTTGTCTTCTTGTAGTTATAACTTTTGGGGAGTAATTTTTTCTTGAACACACATGGAGTGGTCTTTTTACCTTCTTACATATCTTCACCACCTGTTAAGGCAATGGTGAGCCCAGAGGTCACTGGTTGGGAGAAGGGTGGGGGAAAGGGTGGGGGACTAAGGAGGAGGTTTGTGCCAGGCTGGGGCAGGATTATCTTGGGGTGGGGGAGGGGGCAGAGGGTATAAATGGGAAAGAGGAGGAGCTTGGGCAGGGTCATCTCACCTTGCCTCTTGATCCAGGCTGAGAGAGGGTTTTCCTTTTCTTCCACCGCTTGGTGCTTGTGGTTTTTGGCTCCCAAGATTGACCGGTCACTTTTGCCATGTTGAAGCCACTCAGTTGTCTACCTGTCTGCCAGGTCTGCCCTCTGTATATATACCTCTCCCCAGGACAACGAGGAGTCACACCTGTTCTGCTTTGTTTGGTCATCAGGACACTCCTGACAGCCAATGGCAGCTTTGGGGAGCTGATACATCATAAAGGACCACTCCTGAGAGGTAGAGGTGCTGGGGAGGCCCAGATGCCCTGGCTAGAAAAAGTACCCAGTAAAGAGCCATTCCTCACTGACTTGCTGTCCCTCCTTATCTCTCTCTGTTCTGGTTGTACACAAGGCAGAGAGGGGTGTTTTCTCTAAGTCGTTCCCCATGGTTCATTCTATCGACTCCCACCCTTTACCATCACCTAGTATTTGGATATCTTAACCTAGGAATTAGGGAATTGGAGGAAAGTGTTTGAGCCATGGTGTTCTTTATTGTCAGTCCAAACAAGAAGTCTTTGAAATACAACTCAAGACAAGATGGGTGTGTGCATGTGCGTGCACACTAGGGTCACTCATTCCCCAAAAATTAAAGTTATGAAATAAGATTAAATTAAGTATCTACCTACCTACCTACCCATGTTTATGGGTACTGTATGTGAATACCTTTGGAGATTGGATGGAAATTCTTGGAATGAAATTAATCTTCAAAGAATCAGGGATTTTTAACTTCAAATTTTGCGATGGCCGATAAGCAGAGATCAGAAGTAGAAGCTCCTCTCCAGACCAGAGCTCACCTTTCTCCCTATCTGTACCGTCTCCTCTACAAACAGCAATAATGACAAATCTATGGACAGAAAGTAGATCAGTGACTGATTAGGGCTGGCAGGAGAGTAGAGGAAATAGGAAGTGACTACTAATGGTATGTGACTTCTCTGGGGTGATGAAAATGTTCTGCAATTAGATTGTTGGGATGGTTATACAACTTTGTGAATATGCTAAAAATCACTGAACTGTTAATATGCCAAAAACTCTATAGAGTATGATTTATATTAAAATACGACTTTAACCACAATTCTGATTCAAATTAGCTGATAATGCATATTTATCTCTTTCCCCTCAAGAGGCCATAACACAATGATAATAAAAATTCGTAAAACCACAATATGAAGAGAATGCTAGAGGTCATACATGCCTGAGAAAGTACATTTCTAGAAGGAAAACTTGTGGAGATGTTAGCTACTGAAACAAGAGGGCAGGGAACAGTGCAGCAGAGAAAGGCAGAGTGTGGTCGAGGGACAGCCACACTTTCTGCAGAACCTGGAAGTATCTCAGTATGTAGTAGTTTAGTCACTAAGTCATGTCCTGCTTTTGTGACCCCATGGACTGTAGCCTGCCAAGCTCCTCTGTCCATAGGATTTCTCAGGCAAGAATGCTGGAGTGGGTTGCCATTTCCTTCTCCAGGGGATCTTCCCAATCCAGGGACTGAATCTCTGTCTCCTGCATTGCAGGCAGATTCTTTATCAATTGAGCCAGCAGGGAAGCCCAGTGAAAGGAAGAGTACTCTAGAACTCAGAGGACGATCTTGATACTCCTCTTATAGCTATGAAGATGGCTTAGGAATGGGGGCGGGGGGAGGGACTAGGGCAGTAATCTGGTTTTTAATTATTTTGGTTATTATTATTCCAGAAGAGGCCTGCCCACCTGGAGCTAGTGTTCCTTTAAGATCCAGGAGAATAAATTGGCAGTTTATAGGAACAGACCGAGTTGCCCTCATTAAAAAGGCTTTAGTGACTGGCACATCCCAAGACAAAATTTGCCTTCACATGGAAAACTTGGTCTACTGCTTCAAATAAATTTAACTCTTGCTACAGCTTCATTTTCTCTTACAGATTAAAAGAGGTCCAGGCAGCCATGCCAAATTAAATTAAATTTTAAACTTCCAACAAAAGAAATCAGCCATATTTGCCAAGATTCTAGAGGGTAAAACTACATACAATGGGTGGGAATAACATGGGGGAAATGTTTGGTTTGGTTAAAAGAAATTACTTCCTAACAATTAGGGGGAATTCAAAAGTAGAACAGACTACTCTGTGAGGTAACAAATCTCCATTCATTGAGAACCTATGTGCTGATCAATGTTATATAAAACAACCATTAAGACTCATAGCTCCATTCAAGGTTATTTTCAGTATATGTTGGAGAAAAGAGAGTTTTGTCTTAATGTCCTTCTGAGTTCTCTACCAAGTAATCACTCTTTAGCTTACCAAAGACTTCTCTGTGAGTACCTAGACTCAACTCACCCCCTAGAACTGGAGGTAGAGTCCTCACAACAGAAGCTATCCCCTCACAATCACACCAGAGGAGGTATGAGAGGGGCAAGCCTTCCTTAAAAAAAACAAAAAAAACAAAAAACCTTTTTTAGTTTAAGTTGAATGAATGGTTTTATTGAGCGTAACAAAAAAAAAAAAAAATTTCCCCTCATTTGTGCTTCTGTACATGTGGTAAAATGTCTTCAAAAGGGATATTCACTGGGAGTAAGTTGACTGTAGTACATAACCAGAATGTTTCTCTGCTTTTTTTCTCCATGGCATTGACTTTTTTTTTTTTTTTACAAGTCTGTTATCTTGTAGAATAATCTGCATTTTTCATTTTCTTTGTGATTTCATTTAAGATGGTCACTTCCTCAATAATACAAAGACCTAGGAGAAACTCTGAAATTACTTTCCTCACGGGCTGGATTAAATTATCAAAAGGTTAATTTCTTTCCAGGATTGGTCTGGGGGTTGAGGGGCTATGGTAGTTCTAGGAATAAAAAGAGAAACCAGATACATTCCCTTTGCTGAGATGCTGAAGCAGCAAGGTCGGCCCACTGGCCTGGCTCTAACACAGTTAGTGGCTTCGGTGGTCTACTTTCTCCACCTCTGCTGCACTCATGAACCCGGGTTTCCCTTCTTCCATTTTCAATCCCCAGCAAACAATTCCTCACATGGCTGTGAGTGAGGCTTTATAAAATCAGATCCCCCAGTTTTTTTTTTTTTTTTTTAAACAGGGTTTGTGAGGTCTAGTCCTTACCTACTTTTTGAACTTCAGCCTGTCCTCATTACATCTTATATACAGATATTTATTTACAGGTACACAGATATTTATTAAGTCATACACAAATATTTCTGCAGTGCCTATTTAATTTAAAATACATTGTTCTATATTATTTTTTAAAAAATGTATTTTCTTTGTTGCTGCACTTGGGCTTTCTCAAGTGGTGAGTGGAGCCTCCTCTTTGTTGCAGTGCGCAGCCTTCTCACTTGCAGGGTCTGTTCTTGTGGCAGAGCACAGGCTGTAGGCATGTGGGCTCAGCAGCTGCGCTGTGTGGCCTCTAGGGTGTGTGGGCTTCCGTAGCTGAGGCACACAGGCTCAGCAGTTGTGGTGCACGGGCTTAGCTGCTTCGTACTATGTGGAATCTTCTCAGACCCGGGACTGAATTCATGTCCCTTGCGCTGGCAGGGAGATTCTTAACTCACTGCGACATGAGAGAAGTCCTAAAATATAGTTTTAGACAAAAGAGAAAGATCTTTTCCTCATAGAACTTAATGTGCTTTTGTTGCTTGAACAAGCTCAGCTCCCTCCAGAGCCCATCTCAAGGGCCTTTGCCCAAGCTCTTCCCTGCCTAGAATGCTTTTCTTTTCACTTCCCGTTCCTTTTCTGACTGTTACAGTTTCTCTACTTGTGCAGTAGAACTCCATTTGTTTCTTTCACAGCTTATACCAGGGAGTGTGTGTGTGTGTGTGTGTGTGTATAAAGAGGTTTCTTTGTGTGTAATCCATCTATTCTGTAAAGCTGGATCACGTTCACTTAGTTTGCCAGGCAGAATAGCAAAAGAGTTGGACATGACTTAGCAACTAAATAACAAATATACTTCAAACTTTTCATAATGACTGTTAGCATATCATAGGGGTTCAATAAGCACTGGTTAAAAGAGTAAATTGTGATTTATGTGTTATCAGATTGACCACCTGACATATCTTGATCTTAAAAAAATTAGTTGTCTAATAAACGCTTTGAATGTAAAAACTGTAATTCTGAGTCTCCAATGCTATCCCCTTTCTATATGGTGCTAATTTTTATAACAAGGTAAGCATATAAAAAGTATACATAGTTTCAAATATTTATCAGCTTACAGCAATATCATTATAAGTCATGGGTGAGGGAAAAAATAACCAGATACTCAACTGGACAGACAGGTTTTTGAGTCCAAAGGTAGCAAAGGTGTAGTTAAATGAATAGAGAGCAAAACCAAAAATTATTAAAAGAACTAGGGTAAAAGCAGAGAAAGGGAAGTCTCTTAATGAGAACAGAGGACATTATATCCTTGACCAAGTAGATACAGGTCGCAGACTGCTGTGCTGGTCATAAACGAGGGGACCACATTAGAGACAATAGATATATTCTTATATTCCAATTACCCTGTGGGAAAGCAACTTCAGGTATAGGCCCTATGATCATAGGTCAGTAGCATATTTTTTTTATTCCTATCACGTAAATTCCTTTTCATCCTGCTAACATTACACAGTGAATATAAAATACACATTCACAAAATACAGAACTTCCAGGCTAGATAGAAAAATCAAAGATTTAAAACATCAAAAGTTGGGCTACCCTGGTGGTCCAGTGGTTAAGCATCTGCCTTGCAATGCAAGGAACATCGGTTCAATCCCTGGCCCAGGAAGATCCCACACACCAGGAAGCAATTAAGTCCCTGCGTTACAAATACTGAGGCAGCGCTCTAGAGCCTGTGAGCCGCAACTACTGAAGGCCGCGGGCTTAGAGCCTGTGCTCCCCTACAGAAGTCACCACAGTAAGTTCACACACCACAACAAAGAATAGACCCTGCTCCTAGCGACTAGAGCAAACTCGATAAAACTGGTGCAGCAACAAAGACCCACCACATCCCTCCAATCTTAAAAAAAAAAACAAAGGTCTATAAAGTACTCTTTGATGGAGTAAACGGCATAATTATTATATAATGGGCTTCCACATAAGAATTCATTTGAAGAAAGAAAGCTTTTAGAAAGTCTGACAACTACTTATCTAAAGGACAGTAGAACTATTACAATGATACAGATTTTTTTTTAAAGTAGCATTTCAAAGTGCTACTATTGATTTGTATAAGGCCAAAAATTATCAAATAGTCCATGTCCCAAAAAGATCTAAAATGCCCAAAATATAATATACATAATATACTTTGTACTGACATAATCATTACTCAATGTATTGCTGACTTTTGGATCTTGCTGACCTATAAACAGGCTTCAAATGCATAATTTGAATTTAGTGTATCATTCCTGAACTTAAAAACTGTGTTTTGGAACCTCAGGCAAGTGACTAACATATGTCATATATAAAAAGGACTGGTTGTACTTAATACTTGAAGATTATGTAGCTAGAATAAGGCATGTTTTACCTGCAATCCTCTTGCAATTATGATATAGTATTAAACTGTTCACAGCTATGACTTCTTTTGGTAGGATCCTGTTTCTGGTTTTAGTTCCACTTCTGCCTAATGGGATTAAATACTTTTCTTAAATATAATTTTTTCCCCTAAAACTGCTGCAAAATTATCACGGTATCTGTTTTGAGCTACAGGTAAGTATTTCCTAAGTCCTTCTGCCTTTAACATAAACTATACCAACCACAAATGAAAGTTATTTGCAAAGTTTAATGTTTTAAAGAAGTAAAGTACTGGAAGTCAATAAATCAATTCAACATAAGTAAATTATTGAATCCTGAGACTGAATAATTATAGGACATAAATAATTTGAAATCTTAAATATAAACCAACTCTTCTATTGCTTCTCATAATCTAATCAAGGCCTCCAAACATTTTTAAAATAAATTTTTATTGGAGTATAGTTGTTTCACAAAGTGTTATTAGTTTCTGCTGTACAGCAAAGTGAATCAGCTACATGGATATCTGCCCTTTTTTGGATTTCTTTCTCATTTAGCGCACCATGGAGAATACTAAGAAAGTTCTATATAGTAAGTTGTCATTAGTTATCTGTTTTATATGCAGTAGTGTATAGAGCCTCTACACTTTCTGATCACATAGCATGTACTCAATTTCTAGGGTTGCTGTAACAAAGTGGCCCACTCTACTGCAATACTATAGGGCTTCCCTGGAGGCTTAGAGGTTAAAGCATCCACCTGGAATGCAGGAGACCCGGGTTCGATCCCTGGGTCAGGAAGATCCCCTGGAGAAGGAAAATGGCAACCCACTCCAGTACTCTAGCCTGGAGAATCCCATGGAGGGAGGAGCTTGGTAGCTTACAATCCATGGGGTTGCAAAGAGCTGGACACGACTGAGCAACTTCACTTCACTTCTACTGTAATATGGAGGCTTCCCTGGTGGCTCATATGGTAAAGAATCTGCTGGCAAGGCAGGAGACTCGGGTTCAATCCCTGGGTAGGGAAGATTCCCTGGAGAAGGCAACAGCTATCCACATTAGTATTCTTGCTGTTGTGCCCGAAGTCTGAGTCCCCAAAACTGAGAGAACAAGACGTCCACAGCAATGCAAAAGCATAAAGGGGTTTATTGCTAGCTTGAGCTAGGGCCCAGGTCTCATCCAGCACAGCCCCCAGAGCCTGTCCTGGCTCCAGTTTGGTCCTAACACTTGCCTGGAGAATTCCATGGACAGAGAAGCGTGACTGGCTACAGTCCACGGGGTTGCAAAGTTGCACGACTCAGTGACTAAAACTGACACTAATATGACCTCATCTTGACCAGTTACATCAGTAATGACTATTTTCAATTGAGGTCACATTCTGAAATATTAGAGGTTAGGATTTCAACATAAATTCTGTGTGTGTGTGTGTGAGTGTGTGTGTGGTGGTGGTGGGACACAATTCAGCCTCTAACACACCGTAATACACATATATTTATTTTTTTAGAAATTATTTACATTCAGTCCTGCAGAAAGAATTATATACACTGTAGTCCTTATACAATTAGAAAATCTGAAAAGACACAGGTAAAATATACATATAAATAGTAATACTTCCTTTATGAACCCTAACATGTTGTGTTGCACATTCTGTGGATTATACCCAGCTCACCAATTTCAAGGATAGCATCATCTCTTTGGCTTGGTACCTCCTACCTTCTAACATCTTCCCTCTGCTTCCTTAGCCTGCCTCTTCGGTCACCTTCCACATACCTGGTGTTCCAACCAATCTGAAGCATTTGCATGAGCTAGACCCTTTCTCTGTTCAACAACTCTGCACACGCTGTTTCCCATTGTTGAAATGTGCTCATTCTCTTCACTTCACATGAACACATAGTGAACTCCCAATCATTTTCTGAAATTCAGCTCAAATGTCATCTCTGGAAAGCTTTCACAGACTGTTCTGGGCAGCACAATGCACTTTTTCAGGGCACGTTGTTCATATCTCTATTACTATAAATTTCTATTTAATATACATGTAACACACACACATATATTTAGATTGAACTGATATTTGAACATTCTGACCTAAAAAAACGACGCAATTTCATGTGGTTCAACTTAATACTTGACAACAAATCCACTGAGAGTATGGACTGTATTTTTCATTTTTATATTTCCAGTGACTATAATGGAGTTTGACAGAAGTATATATATCCTTAGTACATGCTTCTCGAAATTAAGGAAAGGCTTACACACACCTTCCATTTTCAGATTTTCCTGTTCAAGAATGGGTAGATATTGACTTGATCTTATATGAGTTTCATTGGGTTTATTTAGTTTAATAGTATTTTACTTTCCCTTGCTTTTGTATCTCTGTATATGGAGAAATCTCTTCAAGAGAGACACTCATTTTTTAAAAAACAGAAGCTATATAAGTTTTGTTTGAAGCCAATATAAAAACATTTCACAACTTTACTGTTTTACTTTCAAAATATTTTTATGCTTTTGAAAAAAATAATCATAAAAAGGAATATAAACAGGAGAGCTAAATAAAGATATTAGCTGTATAAAGTAAGTGTGGTATTTTAAATCCCAACAATATTTTAGTAATAGCTAATATAAATCTAATTTTAGAATGTCAAAATTTTCATATTATTTGGTTTGTAGAAAAGCTGTGATAACTGAAATAGCATTTAAGCATTACATGGAGAGTTAAAAGGCAAGGTATGGAGAAGTGTTCAGCTAGAGTTAGGAAGACGTGGTGAAGCCTGGGAGAAATTAGCAGGAAGTGAGACAGATAACATTTTCCATGCTTCCTCATGAAGCACGTAAGTTAACAAAACGCATGCAGTGCGTCTTCAGCATGCCAAGGCAGTAAAGAGCAGCACAGTTCAGAGCCTGGCTCCCATCCACCGCAGAGACTCTTCACCTTTTATGGCACTTCACACTCCTTATACTCAAACTACAAAAAACTTGTTGCAGAGAAAACCACATTAAACACGTCATTACTTCATGTCTTCTTCTAAGTGCTCTTTCCTCAGCCTCAAGTCTTTTCCCATCTTTTTGCCTTCTAATTTTTAAAAATTCAGCTCAAATATCATCATCTCTGGGATTTTCTCCCTCACTTCTCCAGCTAAAGTTGATGATCTGTCTTCTGCATTTTCACTGTATCCAGTGCATGCCATCATTGTATTATTTTAACCACAGTGTGATAATTTAACTGTTGATATTTATCTTCTCAATTATATTACCACATGGTGCTGGGTACACTAGATACTTACTGCCATTTGTTACACAAAAAAATTAGTAAGAAATGAAGTGAGAGTCTGGAATAACAAAGCACTGATGAAAAGCTTATTTGGAAACAGAAATTGTGACTACAGAGTGAAGTCCGCCTCGTCTATTGCTATATTCCTAGCATTTAAGTCTACTGCTTGGTACCATGTGGGTGCTTTGCAGGTTCTAGCAGGGGAGTGTAACTACTCATATACCCCTGACCAAAGAATGGTCTTCTTTACTAGGGAAGGTGGTCCTTTTGAGTGTGCAGCTTTGGGAGGGACACACATGGAGAGGTGAGGTGGGAAGCAGACACTTGCCTGGCTAGTCAGATCAGCTGAAACAACCTTGGCAATTAAAGGAGTGACAGATGTTGCAGCCAGATTGCCTTCAGAGCCTGTAAGTGTGCACTAACTAAATACTTAACACACATGGAAAATAAGAAAAAGCAGACTATCTAATAATGGAAGGTAAATTGAAGAAGGGCATCCGTAAACAAGTAGTAAGAGAAGTACCTCTAGTTTAAGAGGTAGTTATATCAAGGAATAAAGAAGCTGTAAAAAATAATAAGATCATTGATTAGCAAAATTTTTTTAAAAAAGCTACTAAACATAAATATGAACTGGGGGAAGAGTCAATATAAGTTCATGTAAATATGATTTATGCTTTCAATTAGAGTGGTCAAAGACATTAGCATGTCCACATAAATAAAAATAACACTGTTCTTTACATCTGCAAAAATTCTGTATCTTTTGCCACTAATGTATTTATGTTTTCCTGCTTAATGCCTCTACCTTGGGCATCAAAAGTGGTACTTAATCTCCAAACGGAGTTAGCTGTTCATTTACAAGCATATCATACCACTCGTGTCCAACCCTTTGCAATCCCAGGGACTGTAGTCCGCCAGGCTCCTCTGTCCAGGGAATTCTCTAGGCATGAATACTGGAGTGGGTAGCCATTCCCTTCTTCAGGGGATCTTCCCAACCGAGGGATCGAATCCAGGTCTTCCACATTGCGGACGGATTCTTTACTTTCTGAGCCACCGGGAAGCCCATGACGGCATACCTGTACTTTATACTGGTGCTGCATTATTTTAGGATTGCTTTCCTATGATATACTGAAGCACTTAACTTGGTATCATCATCAAACAATATTTAAGAGGACCTGTGTACCTCTAATACTGATGCCCATGTACTGACAGTCCAATGTGAAGAAACAGAAATCACTGAACGTCTTTATCACTCACACTTTTCACATATCAAGGTAATGGGCAAGCTATGCTGGTAGAGTTTGTAAACTCAGATGGCAAGATAAAGACTACAGGACAAACTCGACCCAAGCTTACAAGAAATATACACATGGAGAGCTTACCATCTTTGCTTGGCACTTGGACTTGTCCATCTATGCTGGCAAGGTTTCATGGCTTGGTATTCAAGGTTTCCAGGTACCTGATTTGTACCTTCTTTTTCTGTCCTCTCTCACTAACTCCCAGTGACATTATTTTAGAACTTAGTGTTTTCTACTCATTGGAATCAAACACAGGGATTAAACATGAGAAAGACTAGGATAAAAATCCTAAAAATAGCAATTATAATAGACTTAATTAGAGCTTGTGTTGGATTTAAAAGTTAACTTTAAAGTGGGCATTTTATGTTTTTTATTTTTAGTTTAGCTGTTTTAGTTATGCATCTATTTTTCAATCTGATGGTACACAGAAGCAATAGTTCATCTGACGGGAATCAAGAAAAGCCAGCAGTGGCATCTGAGGCAAGATACATGTCGCTTCATGGCTCTGTTCATTAAGTATTCAGAAAAGCTTTTCAAATTAGAATCTGTGAAACTAAAAAGTAAAATCACTTTATGGCAGTCAAAGGTTTGCAATTTTCTGGCTCTACTGACATATGCACAAAACTGCTCTTCTGTGGGTCATCTCTTCTGGGAATCTGTTAGACCTGCTTCAGGATGTTCAGGTTACCGAACTCTGTTACTGAATCACAGAGTGTCTTGCGAGTTCAAGCCACTGTTTTTATAGATCTGTTTGTCCACACCTTCTCCCACTCTCACTCCCTTCCCTAAAAATATTCCTGGCCTCGTATGAGATAAAAGCACTGTGTTTACCAGCAACCAAAGAAATGCTGCATCTTTTCTGAATGTGTTATTTCCTAAACATAATAAAATGGCATGATCAATGTTTAGATTTAAAAGACTTTTTTAAAGATGTTTTAAGACTTCTGTTTCCTCTTACAAGATAGGATATATTAGAAAATCAGTTCAGTGTCAGAATAAATATGGAATTTCAGTTCAGTTTTGAAAAACACCTGGGAAGGATTTTCAAAACATAGGCTGACATGAAATGTTCACAAACATGAGGTTTACACAAGACACTAAGTAAACATCATCCCTCTACCTACAGTGATGGTCTGAAAGTGTGGCTGAAACTTAGGAAGCAGAGCACAGTTACTCTGGAGGTGTTTTTCTGTTCAAGAACAAAGCAAAGGATAAGTGGCAAAGGAAACTCATGAATTGGATACAGGGTTGGGTTTCCAATCTAGAAATTCTATGAGTTTATCATCTTTCTTTACACCTCTTTGCCACACTTAGGTTTCAAGGTTATACTATATACCTTATGCTCTACCCACCAATTCTTAGCTAAAAAGTTCCCTCTTTTCAGAAAACTGACTAGTACTACAAAACTTATGCTTTCCTTTTCAGAGATTTACAACACTGAGTAAGGCTCCTGTCATACATTTCACAGGCTTCCTACCCTTTTCTTAAAAATAAGCATCAAAATGATGTGATGTCTTTCCAAACAAAAATTCTGGCAGCAAAATTAATCTCCCGAGACGTTATGGATGGTTTTCAGTTACTCTATTTGGCCCCTTTTATTCTTTCTACATTCTTCCTGCTTGGTGGTTGCTGCTGGCTCTCCCAACGAACCCTTTAAACAGAGGGCACTCTCTCATCTACAATTATCAGCTTCCTCCAAACTTAAGAACATACTCAAACTGGAAAGACTACGATTGGGCAAGCAGTTAAGCCACATTTGTTGTAAAATGATATTAATGGTTAAGAGTTCAACTTGCCTACAATGTTGAGTAAGTAAAATATGGGCTGAAAGTTTTACACTTTGATAGTTAAGAGTCTTTCTTTTTCCTCACATCCAAGTTTCAGGCAGGGAGAAAGGGGGAAGGGCAAAGAGGCTAAATACCCTCTCGTAATCTTAAATAGCTGTCCTGAAAGCCTTGCCCAGACTTCCAAAACGTCACTGTATCCCTAGGAATAAGGAAGGTTGGGCGGTCTACACTTTTTCTTTTTCAAACTAGGCACACTGCACCTGAATGAAATGAAGTTAGGGTAGTAAGGAAAAAAGGGGAACAAATATTAGCCATCTTTAACAGCCATACTGAATTTGAGGTGCTTTTGACATACCTGTGGAAGATGCTCAAGTGGTTAGGTCACAAACACAAGAGGACCAGGAGGTTTACAGATATACACTGGGGAGCTGTTACTATAAAAATAATTTACCAACTTTATGGCCATGTTTGTCCCTTGGACTGCAAGGAGATCAGACCAGTCAATCCTAAAGGAAATCAACCCTGAATATTCACTGGAAGGACTGATGGTGAAGCTGAAGCTCCAATACTTTGGCCACCTGATGCAAAGAGCCCACTCATTAGAAAAGACCATGATGCTGGGAAAGACTGAAAGCAGGAGGAGAAGGGGATGACAGAGGACGAGATGGTTTGATAGCATCACTGACTCAATGGACCTGAGTTTGAGCAACCTCCAGGAGATGGTGAAGGACAGGGAAGCCTGGCATGCTCCAGTTCATGGGATCTCAAAGAGTCGGACACGACGGAGTGACTAAACAACAAGAGGAACAATGTGAGGGGAAAAAAAAAGACCCTCAAATTGAAACCTGAGAGTCTCTAGAGGAGGCATCTATAAACTATCATGAGAAGGAGCTGATATAATGAGCCTGAAATGTTCTTGAGATACACAAGTGAATAGTGGCAGTTCAATTTGAATGAAATTAAGATTACGGCATCTGGTCCCATCACTTCATGGCAAATAGATGGGGAAACAGTGGAAACAGTGGCTGACTTTATTTCTGGGTGCTCCAAAATCACTGCAGATGCTGACTGCAGCCATGAAATTAAAAGACAATTGCTCCTTGGAAGAAAAGTTACGACCAACCTAGACAGCATATTAAAAAGCAGAGCCATTACTTTGCCAACAAAGGTCCGTCTAGTCAAAGCTATGATTTTTCCAGTAGTTATGTATGGATGTGAGCGTTGGACTATTAAGAAAGTTGAGTGCCGAAGAACTGATGTTTTTGAACTGTGGTGTTGGAGAAGACTCTTGAGAGTCCCTTGGACTGGAAGGAGTTCCAACCAGTCCATCCTAAAGGAAATCAGTCCTGAATGTTCATTAAAGGACTGATGTTGAAGCTGAAACTCCAATACTTTGGCCAGCTGATGCGAAGAACTGATTCATTTGAAAAGACCCTGATGCTGGGAAAGATTGAAGGTGGGAGAAGGGGAAACAGAGGATGAGATGGTTGGATGGCATCACCTACTTGTGGACCTGAGTTTGAGTAAACTCTGGGAGTTGGTGATGGACAGGGAGGCCCTTGCAGTCCATGGGGTTGCAAAGAGCTGGACATCACTGAGTTACTGAACTGAACTTGAATAATTCTCCCTTGATGTCCCCATATCCATCCTCTATTTATTAAAAAATTGTATTTTGGATACTATGAAAGTAGTGAAAGTGTTAGTCACTCAATCATATCTGAGACCCCACAGACTATAGCCCTCCAGGCCCCTCTGTCCATGGAATTCTCTAGGCAAAAATACTGGAGTGGGTAGCCATTCCCTTCTCCAGGGGATCTTCCCAACCCAGTGATTGAATGCAGGTCTCCTGCATTGCAGGAAAATTCTTTACCATCTAAGCCACCAGGGAGTTGTATACTATACGGCTAAACAAATGCTGTTTGGGTATTTTAACTTTTTCATGTAATCCAATCTCATAATAATTGTCTTTTATTTTTTTTAAGTTATTGTAGTTATTTCTATATGCAACAACTCTACTTATAACATATGGTATATCTCAACCCTGAGACCTCAAATAGGTTCTTTTCTACTTCTTAAGAATGACTGTAATCAGGGTGAGGGAAAGGATTAATCATCACAGAGTCTAGTGTTGATGGATGCCTGAGAAATTAACAGTGAATCTGTAGACCAATGTGTTCTCTTGTCATATATTTATATGGATGCAAACTTGGTAACAATCTTATTTGTCAACAGAAAAGGCAATAATGTAATGTTATACAGCTTAATAAGTTTCCTGTTCTATAGTTAATTCCAATAGTTCTTTTAACAGGTTAGGTGTAGATGGATGCAATGCTTGTCAATAGTTGTTTTTTTTTTTTTTTTAACCTCAGTAGTATAACAGAGGGCTTTCAGATGAATACAAAGAAACTGGTCTTGGATATTATGTTTTGTTCCAGTTCAAAAAACTTTTTGAAGTTTATTCAGAGTTGCTTAACTGCCAGGATTCTGAAGATAGTTACAGAAGGATCAAAATTGAGCCTCTAAGTCCTATTTACTACTCTATTATCCAAATATACTTTTTCTGCTAAAAGACAAAACTATGTCAGTATTTTTCTTAAGAGTTCTGACCTTCCTTATATGAGGTAAACATCCATAAAATCTCACGGTATAAACTTGGCATTGTTTGACCTATTCAGATCTGCAGCTAGAGCTATTCTGTACTTTTGGAAATGAGTTTTAGAAAGGTATTCTGAGTTGTATAAATTTTCAATGCATCAGTGTGCTAATACATTGAGAAAGAGTGAAACATTTACTAAGAAAGTCACTATGACTGAAATGCACATGAAGGTATAATCAGATTAATCAGAAAGCTAAAATTTTTTTACTTCTTTGTGTATATACCATTGCATCGTCATAGAACTATTCTATCAGTTCCTGGTGAACAACTAAGTTGGTTAATCAAAATTCAGGCTGAGTCATTAATTGATTTATCCATTCAATAAACATTTGGTGAGTGTCTAATGCATACAAGGCATTTTGCTAGAGCCACAACATAGAGTACTAATCACTATATGATCATGATATTGCTGAATGGCAGAGATACATTAAATAATATATAAAAGTGAATAAGAAAGACATGCTCCTTATCCCCAGAGAGCTTACTGTTTACTGAAGGAGACAGATGATAAAAAGGTAACAGTTGTAAAATAGTTATAATCTGTGATAGAAAGATAATGCTATGTCAGAAAATAATGAACAGAGGAAGGCCTGTCATGACATCTGAAAGAAGGGAGTCGGGGTGGGAGGGAGGAAGCATTCCAGGCAAGGAAACAGCCTGGGCCAAGGGTCTGAGGCAGGACTGGGAATGATCAGGGATCAGAGAGCAAGTCGTGTGATTGATGTAGCAGGAGCAAAGGTGAGTGTGGAAGAGATGTTTACCCTTTCACATGGTATAAAGGTACAAATCCACATCCTAAAGCCAAGAGTCTGCAAACTATATATTGCAGGTCAAATCTATCCTGCCTGTTTTTATAGTTTTACTGGAACACTGCCCTCCCCATTCATTTATATATTGTCTATGGTGCTTTTGTGCAACAAGCAGTAGTTGCTACAGAGACATATGGTATGCAAAGCCTAAAATATTTACTATCTGGCTCTTTACGGAACAAGTCTGCTGCCTCCTGTACTAAGTGTGGAGTAAATTAGAACTGACAATATGTAAGTTGAAAAGGTCAGGCTTTCCTAAAGCATAGAACCATTCTTTATAACTGCTCAATGTTGATTTACATAAGACACATAAAGATGAGCAGGTCAGTGTTACAGAGGTAGGGCTTTAAGATGTCCATTCCAGAAGGGTAGAAGAGATGTCTTTAAGATTAATACAGGGTTTCATAAAGCACAAGGACCTTTTATCCAAGGGGGTCAAGAACCTGGACAAGGCCCGAGGATAGTATACCTGCAAAGTAAAAATGCAGTTAGGTTCAGGAGTACTGGAGGACGTTATATAAAGAAAAAAACTGATTCTTTCTGACACACTAAGCACTGCTAACATACATTTATATTACAGCTAGAAGTTTGCATGTATTTCTCTGCGTGCCTATGTGCTCAGTCGCTTCAGTTGTGTCCAACTCTTTGTGACTCCCTGAACTACAGCCGCCAGGCTCCTCTGTCCATGGGATTCTCCAGGCAAGTATACTGGAGCAGGTTGCCTGCCATGCCCTTCTCCATGGGGTCTTTCCGAGCCGGGATTGAACCCACAGCTCCAGCATCTCCTTCATTACAGGCAGATTCTTTACCCACTGAGCCACCTGAGAAGCCCATATATTTGCTTAGCATCTATCATTTCTAGCAACTGACAAAAGTAGGGCTGTGAGTTAACAAATGAATAAAACTCTTAGAAGCTACCTTAAGCAAAGCAACTTACTTTTTTTTAGACTGGAAGTCAGACTAGGCTATCTGACCCACAGATATGTTTGTCTTGTCTTGAGTAGTTTCTTAGGATACCTCATATTAAAAAAAAAAAAAAAAAAATCAAGGGAATTTCCTGGTGGTCCAGTGGTAGATTCTGTGCTCCCAACATAGGGAGTGCAGGTTTGATCCCTGGTTGAGGAACTAAGATCCCACATGCTGCATGGTGTGGCCAAAAACATATATAAATGAATAAAAATAAACGCATACTCCCATTCATTAAAACATTTTGAAAAAAATCTAGATATTTAGCAAGTTGGCTTGCTTCATTTCTATATTGCTACAATCAGCAATGTACCCCAGTCTTCACCACTTCCTATTATATTACATTCAGCCTGCCTTATTATTTTTTTAACCTATCAAGAACATTTGTTTGTAACCTCTGGTCCTCATCTTATCATGAAGATCACAAATCTGTTCTTTATATACTTCTTTTCAACATTTATTTTCTAACCATGTCCCAGATGCTGTGCATACAAATACAAATAACACATCATCCCTGCCCTTGAGGAGCTCTCAGGCTAGAGGCTGAGACCAATGCGTTAAATGATCCTAGGCAGAATGCTGACAGCACAAAGGAACAATCAACTCTACTGTGGCAGGTCAGGAAGCAAAGCACTAGGGAGATGCTTGAACCCAAACTTGGAGGGGTATTCCAGGCAGAATAGACAGAGCAACAGGAATGCTACTCTTTTGGCAATTATACATAATCAGAATAGACGAAACGTTGTAAAGATGCAGGAGGGTGAGAGCGATAGGAGTGCTAAGGTTATATCGAGATGCATGTTGATGTATGCCAAAATTAATACAATATTGTAAAGTAAAAAAAAAAAAAAAAAAGAATGGCTTGTATTTACACTAGAAAGAGTGACTTTTATCCCATATGCAAAGTGAAGAGACTTTGGCATAATCAGGTTTATATTTTAGAAATATGATTTTGGAAGCAGCATGGAGGACAGTTTCTGATGGAAGACTTCCAGTTAGGAAGGTATCAACGACAAAATCCAAACTGGTTTGAGGCCTGAAGGCAAGAGGCAGCGATAGGAATGGAAAAGAGAAACTAGATAGAGACAGTGACGACTAATGAGGAAGATGAGGGTGAAAAAAATGTCAATCAAGATTACTTGCAAGCTTGGACTTGAATGATGAGGTGTATAAAAAAAATGCAGGAGAATTAATGAATGGGAGGATGAAAATAGGTGGTATAAAATCTGAGGTGTAAGTGGCTACATACATGGCAATATCCATTTGGCATCTGGATAAGAGTCAGGAATCATGTGGAAGGCCAAGGCAGGAGACAAAGACTAGGAAGCTGTCAGCATTTATGATAAATCAGAAGACACCAAGATGCATAGTATCACAGAGGGGTGTGCAGTTAGATAAAGAGCAACTACATATTCCTAAGAATCCCCAACACTTACATGGAAGAGAGGGAGCAATGCTTAGCAGAGAAGCAGGTAGATGTGGGGCAGGGGTAGCAGTATAAAGATGAAGAGAATTAGAGTACCAGGAATTGAGGTGATGGCAAAGGTGTGGTGCAGATTATATACATAGATTCTAGGCTGGATAGAGAAGAAAATATAGAAAGGATGAATTTGTATAGGGTTGCCAGATTTACTGGAAACTAAAAAGGGACATTCAGCTAGATTTGAATTTCAGATAAACAAAGAATACTTTTTTAAGTATAAACATATCCCAAATATTGTGTAATACATACTTATACTAAAAATTTATTCACTGTTTATTTGAATTCAAAATTAACTGGGGGCAGGGGATTAACTGCTTGCTGGGTATCTGAAAATTTAACTGAGTGTCCTGTATTTTATCTGGCAATCATAATTAATTTAAAAGCAAAGATGTAGAGATGGGAGTTCTCTGAGGTTACAAGGCAAGGGCATATTGTAGAGGACTGAGAAAGCTGAATATTAAAAAACTGCAGTTCAGAATTTCACAGATGGAAGAGTGATGAAAAGGATCAAGAAGGGGTCCATTGGAATTTGTGGCTGAAGCAGAATGGAAATGTAAGTCCAAGGAGAAACACTGAGACAAGAATAGTACATGGTTCATTAGCATGGACACTGACTTCAATCAAAATGATGGCTAGAGGGTAAAGGGGATGAATATGTAGCAAAGTCTTTAATAATTAAAAAATAAAGTAGAATATGGGAGAGATTAAAAAATATATATATAGTCTGTATTCTTGTCTGACACATGACAGCCAAGTGTCAGACAAGAAGATGGAGAAATAGGGTAAAGGGGAGTATGTTTTCATAGAACTGCTGTTGCAGAGGAGTGAAAAGATATGGGAGAGATGTGAGTAAAAAAAAAAAACAACAAGCAGACAGAAATGGGGATGAGAAGAAAAGGAACAAACAAGTTAGTAACCTAGTCCTGACAGGGAGAGAAGGCTTCTCGAAGTAAATGAAGTGTAGCTTGAGCTGAGATCCAAAGGATGTGATGTCTTACAGGTACCTCATATTCATCCGCTGCAAGATCAAAGAGCATCCCAAACTTGTCATATTTTTAGTGCTTCCTAGTTCAATGAATGGTTCTACTGTCTGTCAAGTCATGCAGGTTAGAAATATAGGAGGTATTCATGATATCTGCCTCTATTACATCCATTATGCAAACCATCACATAAGCATCAGGCAAAGAGAAAAGCATTCTATGTAGAGGAAACAACATATGCAATATTCCTAAATTGAAAGATAGTATGGTGCATTCTGGAAATTAAAGACCATTTACTTTGAAACAGAAGAGGAAGGGACTAGATCATGATGGGTTTTGTAGGTCAATTAAGGATTTTGTTGTTTATTTTAAGATCAATGGAAGCCATACACGGGTCTGAAGCAGGAAAGTGACATGATCAGATTTATGTTTTGAAAAGTGTATTTGGGTAGAATGGCCAGCAGATTTGAGAAAATTAGAAAAGAAGAAGAGTAGATAAAAGGCTAGTGCAATTATCCAGGTGAGAGGGGTGGTACTTGAAACAGGGTACCAACACTGGACATGGAGAGAAGTGGATGGTTTCAGTGCTAGTTGCTGAGACCTGGTGGCTCAGACAGTAAAGAATTCACCTGCAATGCAGGAGATCTGGGTTCGATCCCTGGGTTGGGAAGATCCCCTGGAGAAGAGAATTGCTACCTACTCCAGTATTCTTGCCTGGAGAATTCCATGGACAGGGGAGTCTGGCAGGCTATGGTCCATGGGGTCACAAAGAGTTGGATACGACTGAGCAACTAACACTTAATACTTAGCGCTAGTAGAGATTACGGAGAAGGCAATGGCACCCCACTCCAGTACTCTTGCCTGGAAAATCCCATGGGTGGAGGAGCCTGGTAGGCTGCAGTCCATGGGGTCGCTAGGAGTTGGACACGACTGAGTGACTTCACTTTCACTTTTCACTTTCATGCACTGGAGAAGGAAATGGCAACCCACTCCAGTGTTCTTGCCTGGAGAATCCCAGGGATGGGGAAGCCTTTTGGGCTGCCGTCTATGGGGTCGCACAGAGTCGGACACGACTGAAGCGACTTAGCAGCAGCAGCAGCTAAGATATTAAGCCAGTAGGACTTGGTGATAATAGTAGGAATTCTCCCCTAGTCGTTCAGTCGTGTTCGACTCTTTGCGGCCCCATGGACTATAGCCTACCAGGCTCCTCCCTCCATGAGATTTTCCAGGCAAGAATACTGGAGTGGGTTGCCATTTCCTTCTCCAGGGGATCTTCCCGACTCAGGGATCGAACCCTGTCTCCTGCATTGCAGGCAGATGCTTTACCTCTACCACCAGGGAAGTCCTCTCAATGTTGTTAGGAATTATCTAGTTGTGAGGGATTGATTGATTCCAGGGGAAAGAAGAGATAACTGAGCATGTTTTGTAACAGTCCTGCCCTTAAACTTGGGTAAGGTTCCTCATCCTGCTACAAAGGGCAGGGAGTCCATGAGGTCAAGGGGTCATGTCTACCAGGAGCATGCACACCTCTTTCAGAGTGGCTAGATTTGAGGGCAGATGGAGCAGCTCATTACCCATCACTATTTGCAGGGGGTTTAGGGAGGGCCTTCCCTGGTGGCTCAGAGGTTAAAGCGTTTGCCTGCAATGCTGGAGACCTGGGTTCAATCCCTGGGTTGGGAAGATCCCCTGGAGAAGGAAATGGAAACCCACTTCAGTATTTTTGCCGGGAGAATCCCATGGATGGAGGAGCCTGGTGGGCTACAGTCCACGGGGTCACAAAGAGTCGGAAACAACTGAGCGACTTCACTTAGGGATGTGGACATGGCTTGAATATGTTGAGTGAGGTGGGTGAAGAAGCTTGGAATGGGAAAAGAATAGGGTCAGTCTGAGGACTCTAGAAGTCTGAGAATTCTAAATGTAAACTTGGCCTTCCATATTATTATTTACAGAGGTTTGTGAAGGTAGTAGAGTAGAATGTATTTTTAATAATAGTTTGATGATTCATAACTTAAATATGAGAATTCCAGTTGAGCTATTTCAAATCTTGGAAGATGATGCTGTGAAAGTGCTGCACTCAATATGCCAGCAAATTTGGAAAACTCAGCAGTGGCCACAGGACTGGAAAAGGTCAGTTTTCATTCCAATCCCAAAGAAAGGAAATGCCAAAGAATGCTCAAACTACCACACAATTGCACTTATCTCACACGCTAGCAAAGTAATGCTCAAAATTCTCCAAGCCAGGCTTCAGCATTACATGAACCGTGAACTTCCTGATGTTCAAGCTGGTTTTAGAAAAGGCAGAGGAACCAGAGATCAAATTGCCAACATCCGCTGGATCATGGAAAAAGCAAGAGAGTTCCAGAAAAACATCTATTTCTGCTTTATTGACTATGCCAAAGCCTTTGATTGTGTGGATCACAATAAACTGTGGAAAATTTTGAAAGAGATAGGAATACCAGACCACCTGACCTGCCTCTTGAGAAATCTATATGCAGGCCAGGAAACAACAGTTAGACTGGACATGGAACAACAGACTGGTTCCAAACAGGAAAAGGAGTATGTCAAGGCTGTATATTGTCACCCTGCTTATTTAACTTATATGCAGAGTACATCATGAGAAACGCTGGACTGGAAGAAACACAAGCTGGAATCAAGATTGCCAGCAGAAATATCAATCACCTGAGATATGCAGATGACACCACCCTTATGGCAGAAAGTGAAGAGGAACTAAAAAGCCTCTTGATGAAAGTGAAAGAGGAGAGTGAAAAAGTTGGCTTAAAGCTCAACATTCAGAAAACAAAGATCATGGCATCCGGTCCCATCACTTCATGGGAAATAGATGGGGAAACAGTGGAAACAGTGTCAGACTTTATTTTTGGGGGCTTCAAAATCACTGCAGACGGTGATTGCAGCCATGAAATTAAAAGACGCTTACTCCTTCTAAGAAAAGTTATGACCAACCTAGATAGCATATTCAAAAGCAGAGACATTACTTTGCCGACTCCGTCTAGTCAAGGCTATGGTTTTTCCAGTAGTCATGTATGGATGTGAGAGTTGGACTGTGAAAAAGGCTGAGAGCCGAAGAATTGATGCTTTTGAACTGTGGTGTTGGAGAACACTCTTGAGAGTCCCTTGGACTGCGAGGAGATCCAAGCAGTCCATCCTAAAGGAGATCAGCCCTGGGATTTCTTTGGAAAGAATGATGCTAAAGCTGAAACTCCAGTACTTTGGCCACCTCATGCCAAGAGTTGACTCATTGGAAAAGACTTTGGTGCTGGGAGGGATTGGGGGCAGGAGAAGAAGGGGACGACAGAGGATGAGATGGCTGGATGGCGTCACGGACTCGACGGATGCGAGTCTGAGGGAACTCAGGGAGTTGGTGATGGACAGGGAGGCCTGGCGTGCTGCGATTCATGGGGTCGCAAAGAGCTGGACACGACTGAATGTCTGAACTGAACTGAACCATACTCTTGCTCAGGCTCTACAAATTAGGGTCAGGCCTGATAAGAGAGTGTAAAAGAGTATAGTGCAAGTAGTAACATATTCAGATGATAGTTCAGTTTAGCTGGACCCTTTAAGAGATAAGATTTTTCAGACTTCTGCATGGGTATAAATGATGTAAATTTCTTAGTGATTTCAGTGTGATTTTGAAAAGCTTCTTAAATATCGCAGAAGTTTAGAGTGCAGAAGGGATCTTGGTGGTCATGTAATAAAATTTTCTCACAATAAATAAACCAGAAGTTCTGACAGAAAACGAGCACCCTAACAGAAATCACAAAGGTAGTCAATACCACATAATTTCCAGCCCCAAACTCTTTGTCCACTCTTGCACCATTGTTACTTTGCAGGTAGATATCTACTGCCAGTCAACTCCAAAAGTTTACACTTATTTTTATTGTTTTGCATTTTTAAAAAGTACAGTAAATACTTTTCATTACTTTAAAAGTTCGAGGTACCTCAAAAAAGTCTATAAAGCAGTATTAAGTTTTGACTCCAAAATATTCTTAAAACCAACGCCCTTTATCCCTCAGAAGTGAACACAAAATTAAGAATTCCAACTTCATGAACTCCCAAGAAGTGGGAATTCTGGAAAGTTACTTTCAATTGTTTTCTACAAAGTTACAGGCAACTTAGGGCACCTTTTGGGATTCAAAATATTCTCTGATTGGTCATCTACTCATTTGACTACATATATATATATATATATATACATACATACATATTTCTTTGACTTTTTGGTCTCATGTAAGATCTTGGAATAAAATTATAATCGTACTCTTCACTTTGGTTGCAATTACTGTAACCCATCTCCTCAAATTCTTTATCTTCTAAGCTACAAATCAAAGCACACACTTAAAAAACATCAAACACTCAAACTGCTAACTAAACGCTAAAATACACACAAAACCCTCTTTCTTTTCAAACATCTATAAACATCGCTATTGAATTTTTCTTAAGGGTATCTAATAATAATTAAAAAAGAAATTTCTCTAGGAGTCTTACCTTCAAGCTGGATAGTAATCCGAAAGTTCTAGGTTTGCAGTTAGTTATTTTCCCTCAAAGCATTAAAGATGATCTTAGCAAGACAGTAACGCATCTTGTCAGGACACCAAGCGACCTTTAGCCCCTCCCATCAGCCGACTACTGCCTAATAGAAGGAAGGATTTAATTTCCGGCAAAATTTTCTCTTCACAGCTGAGAATCTGCGAAATTCGGCTTTTTGAGGGGGAAGAGAGAGGGGAGGGACCAAAAGGACCCCAAGGGAAAAGGAGGGGAAAGAGGTACAAGAAAAAGTCGTCGAGGCAGAGACGAGCGAGACCTGGGTTCGTACTGACTCGGGGTCTGGAGTGAAGGCTCCTCTCAGACATTCACTGGGCCCCCGAGTTCAAGCGGGCGACAACTCGAAGACCCTCCCCTCACAGCTTGCTCCGCCACTAACTACGCTTGGAGAACCTGTGACCTCCAAAACGGGTATGCTAGGCGATTCCCCACACAACTTCGGGTAGAGATTCGCGGCTTTGATTGGTTCTTGGAGATATCCCTCAGCGTGGCTCGCCCAATGGAGGGCCAGACCGATCCGCCTCTTCCCCGCCCCCCAAGGAGAGCCCGCCCCTGCCCCGCGCCCGGGAGCCGAGGAGAGTAAATACAACAGGAGCGCAAAATGGCGGAACCGCCGAGCCTAATGCAAGGCGCCCCTGCCGCCGTCTCGGAGAAAGAATCGTTCGGCAAAGTGCAAGCCCCACCCCGGGACCCGCCGGGTCCTCTGTCCGCCAAGAAGATCCGGACTGAGGAGAAGAAGGCGCCGCGTAGACTGAACGGAGAAGGAGCCAGCAGCGGTAACAGCAGGCAGCTGCAGTCTCCCGCCGCACCTTCGCCTCAGAGCTATGGCAGCCCTGGGTCTTGGAGCTTTGCCGCTCTGTCCGCTGCCCCCTCCCCGTCGTCTGCTCGGAGCAGTTTCTCCTTCTCCGCTGGCACGGCCGTCCCCTCCTCTGTCTCTGCTTCCTCCTCTCAGCCGGTGCCGCGCAAACTGCTGGTGCCTCCTACGCTGCTACACGCTCAGCCTCACCATCTCCTGCTGCCCGCCGCCGCCGCCGCCGCCGCCGCCTCGGCCGGCGCCAAGCCGCGCAGACCCAAGGAGAAGCGAGAGAAGGAAAGACGGAGGCACGGTCTCGGCGGGGCGGGCGAAGCTGGCGGGGCCTCGCGCGAGGAGAACGGGGAGATGAAGCCGCTGCCGCGAGGTGGGTGCCGAAGCCGGCAGCGGGGAGGGGAGGGCGCCCGGGGTCCCAGGCACGAGCTCGCGCCCGCGGGGCGCGGGCTAGGGGCGTGCGGGGGCCGCGTGCGCCAGCCGGGAGCGGGCGGGAGGCTTCCCGTTCACTGCAGGCTGTTTTGCGGTCCCCGTGGGGACAGGAAATGGAGCCTGTAATTTCGGTCGCAGAGTGGGGAATGGCCGAAACTCATTTTCTGTATCGTTTTTGCCTCCTAGTTAATGCGCGGCAGGGTTTGTAGAACTCGATCTAGAGGACCCGCCTGGGTGTGTTTGGCTATGGAGGGAGATTTGAGGAGACGGGATCGGGAAAGGTTTGGTCTTGTAAAAGATGTGCTTGACTATTAGACCGTTTAGACATGGTCACGAATTTATATTTGTGACATTGGCTCCCAACGCCAGAAAATCCTATCAAGAAAAGGGGTGTGGAGAGTATTGGCGTCAGCTGGAAGCTACCAGAGGCCTGAGCTTTTCATCCCTATTAGGGAAATGAGGTAGTGTGCAGGGCCTGGAGTGTGCTGTTTCATAAGGTACCCTCCCTCCACACTTCTCTCCCTTAAGTATTTTGAGTGGTCCTCTCTGAAATATCACCCTTCAAAAAGAATTTTCAGCCATATTCTTTTTTTTTTCTTTCTTGCAGCAAATGATAAAGTCAGGAACATTGACTTTTTTTTTGGCCAGACCAAATACTTGGCTGCAGAATGTTTTAGCATCAGAGAATGGCAGATTCGTTACTCTTTATTTTTTAAAATTTATTTTTAAATGGAGGATAATTGGTTTACATTCTTGTGAGAAAGGCACATTCTTAAGCACTCTTTGCAGACAGGACTACACGGTCTTCTTTTAAAATGTAGGCTAAGCATATATAATTTTCAGAAAGTATTTTTGTAAAATAGATAGTCCTGTTTAGCCATTTCATGCACAATGTTTTGAGAGTGGTACACGTGGAGACTGGTTGAAAATTAGATTTTTATGTGATCAGAAGCTGAAAGCACGTAATGATCTTTATTATAAATGTACATTGATACACGGTGTTGTCAAAGTATGTTTTAGGAAAAAAATGAAATGTCAAGCATTACTAATCTAATGGTACCTTAGATCATGAAAAATTCTCTGTATTTTTTCGTAGTTTTAAAAAAATGCTGCACATGAGTATGTAACAACAGTGTTACTTCTATGGCCTGCCTGTAGCAAATTTTTGATATCTAAGCATAGCCGTCAGGTACTCTGGCACAAGATAAAAGATCTCACAGATTTGAAGAGTTTTGTTTCTAGAAAAGTGGTTTTGAGGATGGGATTTGTAGTACTTTTAGTCTGAGATTTTAGGTGATTTTTGTTTTAAAGCAATTTTGTTTGAATAATTACATTTAAAAGTTGAAAGTGCCTGGAAGTCCGCATTTACAGCTCAATATTAGTCTTACTTGTGATGTGTAAACAGTGTAATTGCACTTCTAAGTTCTTTGAGGAAGTGAATATGAATATAACATTGTCAACGTATTGGAATGGCTGAAAATAAATAAGGATCTTTAATAATTCTAACTCAAAAACTGGAGCACATAAATCACTTTTAAAGTGAAATGGCTGTTAAAGAAGAAGTTTTCTAATCTTAAATTGCATTTAGAATCCTCTGAAGGCTATAGTTTACATTATTAAGCCTGAATATAAGCAATGATAGCTTTTACATTAAGATGTTTTTTCATGATTTATAGGTTTTTTGAGTAGTGACAAGATAGTAATACTATGGTAAAATTTTCTCTTTCTTGGATGGAAATGCTGTTTTTATAGAGAGAAAACTAAAAGTCATTGAGGAGGATTGCTTTTAGTGTCTTGATGGTAAATTTCATGATGAAAATCTGATCGAGCCCCCAAACTCCATTAAACAATTAAGCTCCTGTATTTATTAGTAGAGTTTTTTTAAAATAAGTTTTCAGTCAGAACTGCTGCATTTTTACATTGGCTACCATTCCAGCAGAAGTTATTTGGATTAAATGAAAGTGTGTGTGTGAAAAGTAGGGCATTTAGTAAATGTTACTTGAGTCAGAAGCATGATTTTTAAAAAAAAAAAAACCTTATAAAAGATGGGTCAGTCCAGATTGAGGACAGATCTGTTGACAGCATATCTGAAAGTTAAAAGTGATGGACAGGGGGATTATAAGAATTTACCAGTCTCAGCCCATTAAGTATAAGGAGTGATGCCTCACACACCTAAAAACTCTGAGGCCATCTTGTCATAGTGCTGGAGTTGACTTGCATGATAGCCTTAGTCATCAAGTAAAAGTTAAATTTCTTTCTTATAAAAAGAAAAAGTGGAAAACATCTTAGATTTTTAAAATTATGAATAAGCAAGTTTTGCTGTATAAAGAGGTAATCTAAAGAGTTCACAGCCCATTTTCCTGTAAGACTGATTATTAACTGATAAGTGTAGAAGATAAAAATGAATATTTGCTGGTGTCCGCCATTTAACTTACAGCAAAAAATAGAATAGACATATTACTAGATAGCAAGCTGCCTTAACTGAATCCAGTTACCAATAAAACTTGTACCGATTTTCTGATTTTTGTTAGCATTTTTGCTTTGCCTTTATTAACTTAGTTCCTTAGAATGACCTTGCAAAGGAACAAAACCAGGACATTTCACTAATTTTTCACCTTGAAAGTGTGGTTAAAGAATTTAATGAAAATAGAGGCTTTCCTTAGAATTGAATAATTTGATAAATGTAAATATCAGTGATTTTAAAGGGATAGATGTTCAAAGATTTTTCAAACTGGGCTTTTTCTTCATCTTTCTAATACTGTTATTTTGCAATTTTAGATTAAATTCAGGTTAAGAGTATTCATCATTCTGACCAAATATTTGTCACTGGTGAGATAGTAGTTTACTGTGATTTTATTTTATTGTGTAACCTTTTGTTTTCCATACTTTGTTTTTTCATTTGCTAAGTTTTGTCTCTCTCTGCCCTCTAGCAGCTCTATAAAATGCTTCTCAGTACAATTTTCCACATGGTCAAATCTGTCAGATGAACTTAGCAGTTCCATTTATTCCTGTAGTCATCCCTTCTATAGCTGTCTTTCTTCCCGCTTTATTCTGGTTTGTTCTCTGTTTAGGCCTGCCTCAAAGCTGTCATCTTGGGACATTCTGGGAGTTTGTTTCGCTTTTGTTGAGTCCTTTTTTCCTGGATCCCATGCCTTCCTTTTGGTTTGTTCCTTCATTTTGGCTTGCTTGGGAAGGTTTATTTCTACCCTCACACTTGACTGTTGGGCTGTTGAGAGATTTCTGTATTGGAAATTATTTTCCGTTAAAAGTTTGGAAGTATTACCTTATTGCCTGGCTTCCAGTATTGATGTTGAGAACTTTGATTTCCAAACAGCTGTCTTCTGTTCTATTTGGGAGATTTCAGTCCTTTAACCAAGTTGTAAAATTTCAGATGTCTTTTTAAAAAAATGTTTTATGAGCTCTTCTCTGTCTATATTATAGCATTTTATTTCTTTTTCACAGGTACAGCATCTTCTGTTATCTCTTCAAGGATATTAATTATAGTTTCTTTGGCATGTTCTTCCATGCCTTGCATTGTATCTGCTTCCTCTAACTTTTTTCCTGTTTGTTTTGGTCTCTTTCTTTTTGCTCAAAGCTTTCTTCAGATCTGTGTGATCCTTCGCAGTGCCTTTATAATCAAGAGAATGATTGAAAGCTCACTGGGCATGCATGAGCATGCGTGAGTGCCCAGTCACTAAGTCCTGTCTGACTCTTTGCAACCCATAGACTGTATAGTCCCCCAGGCTTCTCTGTCCATGGGATTTTCCAGGCAAGAATACTGGAATGAGTTGCCATTTGCTCCTACAGGGTTTCTTCCTGATCCAGGGATTGAACCTGTGTCTCTAGGATTCGCAGGCAGATTTTTTTACTGTTGAGCCACCTGGGAAGCCCTCTCATAGCTTAGTGACTACTGAACTCCCTTATTTTTTATCTTTTGTTTGTCTGTTTTCCTCTAGGTGGTTGGTAAGAGGGCTTTCAGTTTCTTCCTTCATTTTTCTGTTCATCTGTATAAACGGAATAGTGGAGAGAGAAGAGGATTGGCAGAAGTAATGAGTTTTGATGTCAGGGTTCTGATGCTGGATATGAGAAGAAAGCTACAAATC
The DNA here is from genome assembly GCF_014754425.2 of Oryx dammah. NCBI lineage: Eukaryota > Metazoa > Chordata > Mammalia > Artiodactyla > Bovidae > Oryx > Oryx dammah. The sequence continues at coordinate 44,022,734 of NW_024070202.1, read as the reverse complement.
TCACTGATTTATAAGTTTTCAGTAAATCTGCCTGTTTTCATACCAACATGTAATTTCTCCCTTTTTCTGTGTGTGTCATCCGAGACTGGAGCCACACTCTGATTCAGTTTTGCAGAATACCTCTCATTCCCTTAGTGTGTGTGTGAGGAGGAGGGGGCGTGTGGAGAGGTGGGGAGGGTGAGGCAGTATGGTTCTGTCATCTTGCCTCTCCCAGCACTTCGAATTTCTAAGCCTTTCTGAGGTACTGTGGTGTAAACAGAGTTGTTTCTTATTATTTCTTTCTATAAGGATTTATATTAACCTTCTTTCATTATGCTAAGTCATTTACTATTCCACCATCAGCTTTCTGTCTTTGTAAGTTGTATTTCAGGTTAAAATTATAATTTCACATAGTTATATTAAATATGGAATTTATGTTTTCAATTTTTTTTTTCCTTCCCCTTATTGTTAGGGTCTGTTTTTCAAGAAAATATCTTAAATTTTAGCCTTATTTTGATTTGTGCCTATTTGTGGGACACTGGTGGTGAAATGCCTTAATCTTTTTGAGCTCATACTCATCTGTTATTATAGGTATTCCTTTTCACAGCGTGAAATTACCTGAACCTGGCATATTGTAGGCGTTTATAGGGATGTTAGTCCCTAACTCTTCTTTCCTATAGAAGACATTGAAGACATTTAGTTTGACTTAATTCATGGGTAGGTATAACCTGTATAGTTTTCCCATTGGTATCCAGGTTTCTGGTATACCAGAATTTTTGGTATTAGTATGAGCCATACTAACTTGTTCAAAGAAGTTTATATTTCAGAAGTTTATATTACAGTTAATAGTAACTCATTCATTTTTCACCATCCTCAAATGAATTAAAAATTTCAAATTATAGATAAACTATATAAATAGGATATTGAAAAAATAGTACTTGGTTTTAGAGTAAATCAAGATTGCTGGGAGAAATATCAAAAACCTCAGATATGCAGATGACACCACTCTTATGGCAGAAAGCAAAGAAGTAAAGAGCCTCTTGATAAAAGTGAAAGAGGAGAGTGAAAAACTTGGCTTAAAACTCAACATTCAGAAACCTAAGATCATGGCATCTGGTCCCATCACTTCATGGCAAATAGATGGGGAAACAATGAGAGAATATTTTTTTGGGCTCCAAAATCACTACAGATGGTGACTTCAGCCATGAAATTAAAGACACTTACTCCTTAGAAGAAAAGCTATGACCAACTTAGACAGCATATTAAAAAGCAGAGACATTACTTTGCCAACAAAGGTCCGTCTAGTCGAAGCTATGGTTTTTCCAGTAGTCATGTATGGATGTGAGAGTTGGACTGTAAAGAAAGCTGAGCACCAAAGAATTGATACTTTTGAACTGTGGTGTTGGAGAAGACTTGTCAGAGTCCCTTGGACAGCAAGGAGATCCAACCAGTCCATCCTAAAGAAGATCAGTCCTGAATATTCATTGGAAGGACTGATGTTGAAGCTGAAACGCCAATACTTTGGTCCCCTGATATGAAGGACTGACTTGTTGGAAAAGACCCTGATGCTGGGAAAGATTGAAGGCAGGAGGACAAGGGGACGACAGAGGATGAGATAGTTGGATGGTGTCACCGACTCAATCGACGTGAGTTTGAGTAAGCTCTGGGAGTTGGTGATGGACAGGGAGGCCTGGCTTGCTGTAGTCAGTGGGGTCACAAAGAGTCAGACACAACTGAGCAACTGAACTACAGTAAAAAGAATTCTGATGAAATAATTGTGGCTTATGTAAAATTTTTTTTGTGTGTGATTAAGGAGAATTAATAATAAAAGTACATTCTTACCAACTAAAGTAATTTTTAATCTCTTTAAACATTATTTTGAATACATTAAGCTTTATACATGTTATTTTTTTTAATTGTAGGTTGAAAATATTTAACTTTTTATCATGAAAAAATCTAATACTAAGGAAACCAGAGCCATATGACTTCTGGATCTATCCATCATCCTGTTTTCAACAATTACCAACAATTTACAATTCATGTTTTGTTTCTTCTCCTCTGCTTATTTTTGTTTTTTGCTCAAGTATTTTAAAGCATATGCTGAATATATATCATTGACCCCCAAATAATGAGCATTGAATTTTCTTTTCATTATAGAATAATGCTTATAAAATTTAAACAATTCAGTATATATATTGGTACTTTAAAGAGGGGCTTCCCAGGTGGCGCTAGTGGTAAAGAATTTGCCTGCCAGTGCAGGAGTCCTGAGAGATGTGGATTGGATCCCTGGGTCAGGAAGGTCCCCTGGAGTAGGAAATGGCACGCCACTCCAGTATTCTTGCCTGGAAAATTCCATAGGCAGAGGAGCCTGGCGGCTTACAGTCCCTGGGTCTGCGAAGAGTTGGACAGAACTGAGGGACTGAACAAATACTTTTAAAGACGGCAGTTTTCTTCCACTCCCAAACTATCAGAAACAGTATTTCAGTATCTCCTGAAATAAATAAGCTTATGTATTTTTTAGATTCTTTTTTAAAAATTATTTTCTTAAATTCTAGTAAAATACACAACATGAAATTTACAATTTTAGTCATTCTTTTTTTAAAAAATTCTGGAGGCTAATTACTTTACAATATTGTATTGGTTTTGCCACACATCAGCATGAATCCGCCATGGGTGTACATGTGTTCCCCATCCTGAACCCCCCTCCCACTTCCCTCCCTGTACCACCCCTCTGGGTCATCCCAGTGCACCAGCTCCGAGCATCCTGTATCCTGCATCGAACCTGGACTGGCGATTTGTTTCACATATGATATTATACATGTTTCAATGCTATTCTCCCAAATCATCCCACCCTCGCCCTCTCCCACAGAGTCCAAAAGACTGTTCTATACATCTGTGTCTCTTTTGCTGTCGCGCATACAGGCGTTTTAGTCATTCTTAAGTGTATAGAATACTGGCATTAAGTACACTCAAATTGTTATGCAACCACCACCACTGCACCAGCCATTTTCAGAACTTTTTTCTTCTTCCCAAACTGAAACTCCATACCCATTAAAGAATTACTCCTCTTTTGCTTCCCCACTGCTCACCCCAGCCCTACCTAGCCCACCACCATTCTACTTTCTGTCTGAATTTGATGACTCTTAAGTACCTTGTATGAGTGGAATCAAAGTATTTGTCCTTTTGTGACAGACTTACTTCATTTAGTATAATGTCTTCAGAGTTCATCCATGTTGCAGCATGTGTCAGAATTTCCTTTCTGAAGGCTGAGTAATATTCCATTATACGTATATACCATATTTAGTTTATGCATTCATTCTTTGATAGATGCCTGAGTTCTTCTATTTTTTTGTCTATAATGAATAATGCTGCTATGAACAGGGTGTACAGATACCCAGTTGAATCTCTGCTTTCAATTCTTTTGGGTGTATACCTCAGAAGTAGAATTGTTGAATGCTATAATAATTTTATTATTGTTGTTACATTTATAGTTTGCCCATAACTATTTTTATAGCAGTTGCACCATTTTACATTTCCACCAGCAGTCCCCAGAGGTTAGGTTAGCTTTGTTGTTTTATTGTTGTCATTTTTAAGGTTAACTCTTTAGTATCTGAAAACTAAATAAGTAAGCAAACAAACCCCCATAACAGCTAATTGATGAGATATTTGCAAAGTCAGTGTGCATTCAACCACATCAATATAAGGGGAAAAAAAATGAGGGGTTTGGTGGGAGAAAGAAAAGGCTTTTATTGAGTGCTTGTCAGGTGCCATGGTGTTAGCTTAATATTTTTCCATTAATACTTGGAGATTTGTTTATCATTTTCAGAATTGCATAGCTAATGTCTGAAGAATTTGAATCAACCCTGTCTCTGCTAAGATCTAAGACTACTTTTTTACACAGTGCTTCAGTTAACTTGATTTTTTTCCTTTTACACTGTGATAACAGAAAGAGAGTAAAGATGAACTTTTATTTTTACAAATTATTTTTCCCCTAACTTTTTATTATAAAAAAATTTAGAATTCAGAGAAGTTGAAAGAACAACATGATGATCTTGTGTAGATTTTCCTTACTGCATTCCTTCTATGTTAATATATTTTTTTATGTCAATATTTTATCATGTATTTTCGTTGAATCATTTGAAACTGAGTTGTAGACATCATGGCACTTCATTCTTGCATATTCCAGCCATCATGTCCTACAATTAACTACATAACCATAATAATAGAACATTTAAGAAACTTAATATAGCCAGTCCATACGCAAGTTCTTCCAGTTTCCCTCAAACCCCTCATCATACTGAAACATTTTCTGTTTTTTTTTTTTTAATCTAAAATTATTCTGGTTACATTTTCCATATGATAAGTTGACTTTTTGAAAATACCAGTTTAAGATATTTGTTATATATTTTTCTATTTTTATGATTTTTAAAGGGTTGCTTTATTGTCGTAGCATTGAATTTGTTCCTATGTATTTCTTATAAACTGAAAGTGAGGTTTAAAGGCATGATTGATTTCAGATTAAATAGATTTGGTGAGAATATGTCACAGATGTGCTTCATATTATAGCCCATCAGGAGGCCTGTAATATTCAGATTTTGTTGTAAGAAATCATGTTACATTTGATCACTTGGTTGAGATGACCAGTGTCACCATTTTAATAGTTTATTTTTCACCTTGTATTTAGTTTATAATCTGTGGGGTGAAACTTTGCGAATATCTACTTTGCCAATTGTCTTTTACCTAAAGACTTTAGTATTAACTTCTTGATCCCTGCTTGAATTAGCCATTTCAGTTCAGTTCAGTCGCTCAGTTGTACCTGACTCTTTGCAACCCCATGAACCACAGCATGTCGGGCCTCCCTATCCATCACCAACTCCCAGAGTCCACCCAAACTCATGTCTGCTGAGTTGGTGATGCCATCCAACCATCTCATCCTTTGTCGTCCCCTTCTCCTCTCGCCCTCAGTCTTTGCCAGCATCAGGGTCTTTTCAAATGAGTCAGCTCTTCGCATCAGGTGGCTAAAATATTGGAGTTCCAGCTTCAACCTCAGTCCTTCCAATGAACACCCAGGACTGCTCTCCTTTAAGATAGACTGGTTGGATCTCCTTTCAGTCCAAGGGACTCTCAAGAGTCTTCTCCAACACCACAGTTCAAAAGCATCAATTCTTTGGCGCTCAGCTTTCTTTATAGTCCAACTCTCACATCCATACATGACTACTGGAAAAACCATAGCCTTGACTAGTCGGACCTTTGTTGGCAAAGTAATGTCTCTGCTTTGTAATATGCTGTCTAGGTTGGTCATAACTTTCCTTCCAAGGAGTAAGCGTCTTTTAATTTCATGGCTGCAGTCACCATCCACAGTGATTTTGGAGCCCAGGAAAATAAAGTCAGCCACTGTTTCCCGATCTATTTGCCATGAAGTGATAGGACTGGATACCATGATCTTCATTTTCTGAATGTTGAGCTTCAAGCTAACTTTTTCACTCTCTTTCACTTTCATCAAGAGGCTCTTTAGTTCTTCACTTTCTGCCATAAGGGTGGTGTCATCTGCATATCTCAGGTTATTCTGGTTAGGATAAATAAGAATTGATCACTTCTATAATTTAGCTTCCTTCTTATCTCTAATAATTTCATAAACCTAACTTGGGTTATTAAGATTATTAAGCAATAATCAGGCCTTATTGACTTTGCAAATACTGTTCAGTGCAGATCAGAAGTCCTTTCTTGGTTTTTAGAAAGTTAAAAATTGCCTCTTTTTCATTTACATATATACTTATGACTTCATTTTCTGTCTTCTCTGTTCTGTGATGAGGTAGTCTGGTGATTCTCCTTTATTCCTGGGAATATTTTTTCTACAGTTCTCCATTCTTATTTCTGACCCATTCTGTTACCCTTTGAGCCAGCTGCACAGCTTTCATACTGATATTTTCTTGTGTTGCTCTTCTGCGCTCTGGGTCCTGTTTCCTATGTCTCAAGTCTTCTTCCTTCTTTGTGTACTCCTTTACTTCAGCATACCCTCAAGTAACTTCCTAAAACAGGATGCATGCATGATAAAAATTTTGAACTTTTGCTTATCTTAAAATGTCTTCCTACATTCTTGATTCATAGTTTGGCAGATTCTAGAGTTCTAGGTTAGAAAACATTTTCATTCTGAATTGTAAAGGCACTGCTGCAGTACTGCTTTCTAGCGTCTAGTATTACGTTGAAGAGTCCAGTTACACATTGTTACCTGATATATATATATATTTTTTATCTTCTCCTCCTTTGGAGGCTTTTCGAGTCTTGTCTTTATCCCCAGCGTACTGCAGTTTCGTGAGGGTGTGCTGGTGCAAGGTGGGTAGAGTGTGGGGGAAGGGGGCTACAGTGCTGAATGCCATTCTTTGTACTTGTCCGTTAAAGAATCTGCACTTTGGAGACTGATTTTTTGGGGGGGGATTTATTTATTGATTATTGGAGAAGGAAATGGCAACCCACTCCAGTGTTCTTGCCTGGAGAATCCGAGGGACGGGGGAGCCTGGTGGGCTGCCATCTATGGGGTCACAGAGTCGGACACGATTGAAGTGACTTAGCAGCAGCATTTATTGATTGATATTTTTCTTATACAGTTGTTTCTTTTTTGTGAAATTTGAGTTTGCTTGATACTGGAACTCCTGAATAGATCCTTTGGGTTGCTTTATTTTCTGCTACTTCTCACTTCTTTTTCTGTTGCTCTGCTTTCTGGAAGATTATCTAAACTTGATCTCTTTTGGTCTTTTAATTAAGCCTATTAGTTTTGCTGTTGTATTTTTAATTTTCAAAAGTTCTCTTTTTAAAAATTTTCTGATGCAGTTCAGCTTAAATATTTTAGGAAAGTACAATCAGCTTGTATTTACCTTGCCTAGGGTATCTGGGAGAAGGCTGTCGCTACCCACTCCAGTACTCTTGCCTGGAAAATCCCATGGGTGGAGGAGCCTGGTAGACTGCAGTCCATGGGGTCTCAAAGAGTTGGACATGACTGAAGCGACTTAGCAGCAGCAGCAGCAGGATATCTGAGTCTTAGGCCTGTTCACTTTTTTCAGAAAATGAATGTTCAGTGTTTGCCTTAAGGGGTGAGATTGAAATGATCACTTGAATGTTTGGGGTGAGGGTAAGAGAACTGGGAAATCAAACTCTTTCTCATATAAACTTATAAACAATTTCTCTTGTTTTAAGATCCTTGTATGTGTGTATATGTGTGAATACATACAAACATAACAGATGTATACACATAAATGTGTGTGTGTTTACATATACATATGCACAGTATACATTATACGTCAAACTTGGGATTCTTTTATAGGTTTACACTTACATATATCAATTTGCAGTTTTCCTCCAACGTATTTTGAAAATTTTGCCTGTGAAGTTAACTATTATTTAAACATGATTTTGAGGGGGCTTCCCAGGTGGCGCTAGTGGTAAAGAACCCACTTGGCCAGTGCAGGAGATGTAAGAGACGTGGGTTCAGTCCTTGGCTTGGCAAGACTCCCTGGAGGAGGGCATGGCAACCGCTCCAGTATTTTTGCCTGGAGAATCCCATGGACAGAGGAGCCTGGTGGGCTAGAGTCCGTGGAGTTGCAGAGTCGCACATGACTAAAGTGACTTAGCACGTATGCACACAAACATAATTTTTAATGACTTCATAATCTTCCATTTCTTAATATACCCAAATTTAACTAATTTTCATTATTAAACATATAGTTTTTTACTATTAAAAATAATATAGAAAAAGAATAATATAGGGTGAAGACCCGTTTTTTGCAGAAAAAGAATAATATGGGGTGAAGACCCATTTTTGTGCAGACTTGGTTTTCTTTTTATTAAATCCTACTGGTGGAATTGTGGGATAAAAGGAATGATGGGTTTTAATATTTTTTCAGTGTGTTGTTAAATTGCCCTTCAGTTGACTCATTAGAGAAGACTCTGATGCTGGGAGGGATTGGGGGCAGGAGGAGAAGGGGACAACAGAGGATGAGATGGCTGGATGGCATCACCGACTCGATGGACGTGAGTTTGAGTGAACTCCGGGAGTTGGTGACAGGGAGGCCTGGCGTGCTGTGATTCATGGGGTCGCAAAGAGTCGGACACAATTGAGCGACTGAACTAAACTGAAGGCCATCAGTTTATACTCATTATCATTGTGTAGAAGTACCTATTTACTTCACCTTTGCCAAGCAGCACTAGTTAAGAAAAAATTTTGTGTTTATATAAGATGATGGACAGTTTGTGATACCTGTAAGTCAAATCATTATGTTTTATACACCTTAAACTTATTATTCAGTGATATATGAATATCCCAATAAAACCGGTCAGTTTGATAGGTGAAAAAAGTGATTTTACATTATTTTAATTGAGTTTTTCTTCATGTTTATGGGACATTAACATTGTTTGAAATGTGCTTGTTTTATGTGCTTTGTACCTTTTTCTATTTACTGTTTTCTTTTTAAGATTTTTATTTTTCTGTTTATAATATTTTCCTTTCTTGGTGTTAAATTGTAAGAGTTCTTTGTGTAAAAGCAGCTCTTTGTAAATAAGAAATTACCCCATTGTCTTTTGGGAAAAATTATTTGTCTTTATTGAGGCTAATCCAGAAAAGTTTTGGATTCCTGCTGTTGTTGAAGAATAGCTTCATTAAATCTTAAAACTGTTTGTCAAAAATGACCAGGTCACTTAGAAAAGGGATATATATACATTTGAAGGACTAATCCTGAAAGGTTTTCAGGACTAAGAATTCCCTTTCTTGCCGTGGAAAAGAAGGAAGAATTAACAAAGATCAACCTAGAGTACCTTACTGGAGAGAAAGTCATGATGAACTATAGAAAATAACAGTAATATCTCACTTTATTGCAGGACTTCTTTCATGCATCAAACAAGCATTTATTGAGGGAGAACCATCTCTGCCTCACGGAATGTACGCTGGTGGGAGCAGGAATGATGCTAAGGAGAGAGATCTGTTTGTAGCTATAGCTAGAATACAGTGTGAGATGGAGAGCCTGCTTGCTGTTCAGTGAAGTGTTAGTGGACCTGGTCTAGTTTCTTAGCACAGAACAAATGAGAATGAGCCCATCAGTGACTGCCAGAAGTTAGAGCTGCCACCTCTTTTCCCTGGGTGATAAATGACAGGTGAAACAATAAAAATGAAATGATTCTCAATTGCTGTTTTTTCTTCTGTTTTTGAAGGCAGTATGAATATGACAGTGAAAGTTACAATGAATTATATTTTTGAAAACAGTGATGTATGTAGAAATGTAATTAGAACTGTTAAAACATAGGTGGCAATCGTGTGTTATCTGGAAATCTGTGAATTAATTCTGAAGATTCCAGGTGAATGACTTGTTGATATATTTGATCAGTTTCTTAAAGGTATTCACAGTTCTTTTTCTAAGTTTTGCTTTCTTACTGGAGCAGTTCATCTAATATTTGTGTATGCGTGTATATTTTCATCCCTACGTTATTATAATAACATCAATACTTGTGGAGTCTACTGAATTTTATTATAACCAGGTGAAAACAGTTATTCTGTTATTTAAGAGCTGGTTTCCAGGAGACTTCCCTAGAGGTCCAGTGGTTGAGACTTAACCTTCCAGTGCAGGGGGTGTGGTTTCGATCCTTGTTTGGGGAGCTGGGTTCCCATATGTCTTGTGGCCAAGAAATGTAGACCAGAAACAGTATTGTGACAAATTCAGTAAAAGCTGGGGAAAAAAAAAAAAAAAAAAGACGCATTTCCAAAGTGGTGCTTAACATAAGAATCAACTGATACCTTATCAATTTTAAGGTTCTTTAGTCAAGCACTAGAATTCGTTTTTGCCTCTTACACATAAGTGCTCAATAGGAATGTATTGGGTGAATGAAATGTATGTTATTATACATTGCTGCATATATGGTTTATGCTACTAAATCATAAGTTGACCATATGTTTGACGAATCCCATTTATATTTTGTTTGAAACTATTTTCATTAGCTTTCCTTTTTATGTCTTAACTTTTCCATATGAGATATGTCTTTAGCCCATGTGTGTTTTTCCACATACATAATTTATAGTATGCTGTGAGTTGATAATGACTTACTTATTCCTTTTTTTTCCTTCATTCTTCTATTCCTTTGGCCTCTTTAGATTTAAATTGTTTTTGTGGGTCTCTTAGCATCTGTGTTCCATCTGTTCTGTATCCCCCTTTCTATTTTAAAATAAAACTTGTCCTTATGTTAAATTGGACTTTTCAAAACAAATACTTTGGTTGTTCTTATGATGGAATAATTCTTACATTTATTCTAAGAATTGTGATGGGAAGGTGAGCTAGAAATTCTTTCCAAGCCATAGATTAAACCCTGAAAGTTAAAATTGTACAAATTCTTGGTCATGGAAAGAAATAAAAACTTAAGAATGATCGTTGAAGAGCAACCTATTCAGTAAACTAGATGCCAAGGGAATCTTTGTTTTGTGTGTGTGAAAAGACCTAGAAGTGGCCTTTATAAATAAAAATGCATTACTGTGTAGTAGCAGCAGACTTGAGGTTGTATAGACAGTGGAGTTCTCAATTGTTATGGCCCAAAATGTTTATTATACCTCAGTAGTATGGGTAGATAGATAATAGGCAGTAAATGCAGTGATGTTGTCAGTCACTCTTACTGTCTTGGCTGTGTCATTGTTTTGTTTCCATAGGTGCCTTTCATATAATGACTCCACACCTTACTTTTACTTGAACTATTTAATACTGTACTTGAGGGCATATTTTAAGACCCCTTTTTGTGTATTCAGTTCAGTTCAGTCACTCAGTCATGTCCAACTCTTTACAACCCCATGGACTGCAGCAGGGCAGCTTCCCTGTCCATCACCAACTCCCGGAGCTTGCTCAAACTCATGTCCATCGAGTCGGTGATGCCATCCAGCCATCATCCTCTGTCTCCCGCTTCTCCTGCCTTCAGTCTTTCCCAGCATCAGGGTCTTTTCTAATGAGTCAGTGCTTTGCATCGGGTGGCCAAAGTATTGGAACTTCAGCTTCAGCATCAGTCCTTCCACTGAATATTCAGGACTGATTTCCTTGAGCATTGACTGGTTTGATCTCCTTGCAGTCCAAGGGACTCTCAAGAATCTTCTCCAACACCACAGTTCATCAGTTCTTTGGCACTCAGCTTTCTTTATAGTCCTCTCACATCCATACGTGACTACTGGAAAAATCATAGCTTTGACTGGTTGGACCATTGTTAGCAAAGTAATGTCTGCTTTTTAATATGCTGTCAAGGGTGGTCATAGCTTTTCCAGGAAGCAAACATCTTTTTAATTTCATGGCTGCAGTCCCCATCTGCAGTGATATTGTAGCCCCAAAAAATAGTCTGTCACTGTTTTCATTGTTTCCCCATCTATTTCCCATGAAGTGATGGGACCAGATGCCATGATCTTAGTTTTTTCAATGTTGAGTCTTAAGCCAGCTTTTTCACTCTCCTCTTTCATGTTCATCAAGAAACTCTGTAGTTCCTCTTCACTTTCTGCCATAACGGTGGTGTCATCTGCGTATCTGAAGTTACTGATATTTCTCCCGGCAATCTTGATTCCAGCTTGTGCTTCATCCAGCCTGGCATATCACATGAAGTACTCTGCATATATGTTAAATAAGCAGGGTGATAATATGCAGCCTTGACGTTCTCCTTCCTTAATTTGAGAACAGGCTGTTGTTCCATGTCTGGTTCTAATTGTTGCTTCTTAACCTGTATACAGATTTCTCAAGAGGCAGGTCAGGTGGTCTGGTATTCCCATCTCTTTCAGTATTTTCCACAGTTTATTGTGATCCACACAATCAAAGGCTTTGGCATAGTCAATAAAGCAGAAATAGATGTTTTTCTGGAACTCTCTTGCTTTTTCCATGATCCAGCGGATGTTGGCAATTTGATCTCCGGTTCCTCTGCCTTTTCTAAAACCAGCTTGAACATCTGGGAGTTCACAGTTCACATATTGCTGAAGCCTGGCTTGGAGAATTTTGAGCATTACTTTACTAGCGTGTGAGATGAGTGCAATTGTGCTGTAGTTTGAGCATTCTTTGGCATTTCCTTTCTTTGGGATTGGAATGAAAACTGACCCTTTCCAGTCCTGTGGCCACTGCTGAGTTTTCCAAATTTGCTGGCATATTGAGTGCAGCACTTTCACAGCATCATCTTTCAGGATTTGAAATAGCTCAACTGGAATTCCATCACCTCCACTAGCTTTGTTCTTAGTGATGCTTTCTAAGGCCCACTTGATTTCACATTCCAGGATGTCTTTGAACATAAAAGTACTTAAAAAAAAAAAGGAAAATCTGTAAGAAAATATATTTATAAATAAAATCTATAAAAATTGGATCATGCTATATTACAGTTTTATTTCCTGAGAAACTAGTTTAATTTTATTCTGCAAAAATATATTCTGTTGTAGATTTATAGCTCATATTCTTTATTTGCCATTAAAATTCTATAGTTGTTTTAATCTTTGGTGTTAGAAGTGAGGATCATGGTTACCCTTAGCAGTACTTCATAAAGACTGAAGGGAACACAGAGGGGTACTGGGTGCTGTTTATTTTTGTGAAAATTGAGCGGTTTATGGTACTTACATGTTTTTTTTTTTTCTGTATGTATATTATACTTTAATAAACTTTTAATAGTTATTGAAAAACACTTTTAGGTTAACAAATATTTAGGGGTAATTGGGAAAAGAAATGTGGAGACATTACAGATAACTGTTCTTCAGTTGTGATTTTAAGTGATATGTAACTAGTTCATTTAAAAAGTGTGATTACTTATGCAATATTAACTTATATATGTTTTTAGGCTCCAGCTATTGTGCTGCCATTTTATGGCTCCAGCCTATGATATGATTTCAAGGATTTTAAAACATCAAAAAGTAAGAGTAGTGAGCTAATCTGAAGTATAATAACAGTTTGATCAATTCTAGAACTTTAGAATAAGTTGTATATGAGCATATATCAGAACTGGAAAAGGTTAGTTTTCATTCCAAACCTAAGGAAGGGCAATGACAAAGAATGCTCAAACTACCGCATAATTGTCCTCATTTCACATGCTAGCAAGGTAATACTCAGGATCCTTCAAGCTGGATTTAGACAAGGCAGAGGAACCAGATATCAAATTGCCAACAGCCATTGATCAAATGGAAAAAGCAAGGGAATTCCGGAAAAAGCATCTGTTTCATTGACTATGCTAAAGCCTTTGGCTGTAGATCACAACAACCTGGAAAATTCTTCAAGAGATGGGAATACCAGGCCAACTTACCTGCCTCCTGAGAAAACTGTATGTCAGTCAAGAAGCAACAGTTAGGACCGGACATGCAACAGTGGACTGGTTCAAAATTGGGAAAGGAGTATGTTAAGGCTGTACATTGTCAACCTGTTTATTTAACTTACGTGCAGAGTATATCATGTGATATACCGGGCTGACTAAATCACAAGTTGGAATGAAGATTTTAGGGAGAAATGTCAACAACCTCAGACACACAAATGAAACCACCCTAATGGCAGAAAGCAAAGAGGAACTAAGGAGCCTGTTGGTGAAGGTGAAAGAGGAGAGTGAAAAAGTTGGCTTAAAACTCAGCATTCAAAAAACAAAGATCATGGCATCTGGTCCCGTCACTTCATGGCAAGTAAATGGGAAAATAATGGAAACAGTGACAGACTTTATTTTCTTGGGCTCCAAAATAAAGCCGATGGTGACTGCAGCCATGAAATTAAAAGATGCTTGCTCCTTAGGGGGGAAAAAAAAAACTATGACAGACTTAGTGTATTAAAAAGTAAAGACATCACTTTTCCCACAAATGTCTGTATAGTCAAAGCTATGGTCTTCCCAGTAGTTGTTTAATGGATGTGAGAGTTGGTCCATAAAGAAGGCTGAGTGCTGAAGAATTGATGTTTGCAAACTGTGATGCTGGAGAAGACTCATCAAAGTCCCTTGGACTGCAAGGAGATCAGACCAGTCAATCCTAAAGGAAATCAACCCAGAATATTCACTGGAAGGACGGATGCTGAAGGTGAAGCTCCAATACTTCGGCCACCTGATGCAGAGAGCTGACTCATTGGAAAAGACATCGATTCTTTTTTAAAAATAGTTTTATTTATTTATTTTTGGCCATGTTGGGTCTTTGTTGCTGTGCGCGGGCTCTCTGTAGTTGCAGCACACAGGCTTCTAATTGACATGGCTTCTCTTGCTAAAGAGCACGGGCCCTAGGGTGCACAGGGCGCAGTAGTTGCACTCCCAGACTCTAGAGCAGAGGCTCGATAGCTGTGGTATTTGGGTTTAGTTGCTCCGTGGCGTGTGGGATCTTCCCAGATGAGGGATCAAACTTGTATCTCCTGAATTGACAGGTGGATTCTTGACCAATAAGCCACCAGGAAAGTCCTCAAATCTGTATTTTTAAAAGTAATACATTTCAAAATATTTGTTAAGTACATAGATTTAATGTTTTTTAGGAATTATCTGTTTTAGTAGTACAGAGAGTGGTTCAGTATGGTAGCCCCTGGTCTCACATAGCTATTGAACAGTTAAAGTTGAGCTACTTTGTATTGAGATGTGCCATAAGTGTAAACTGTAGACTGAATTTTGTAATCTTATTATGAGTAAAAGAATGTGAAATATCTCAATAACATTTTTTTAGTGTCGGTTCCCTGTTGAAAAATATATTATTAAAATTAATTTCACTAGTTTCCTTTTGTTTCTAATGGCTGCTAAAAATGTAGATTTACTTATGTGGTAACCCTCATATTTCTATTTGACAAAACTAATCTAGACAGTAATCTAAATAAACATTAGATGATTAATACCTGAATTTAGACTAGTATTTGTAGAAAGAGAAGTATGAAGGGATTTGAAGAAATTATGCCATTGGCATATGTGGTGTATAATCTTGGCTGTTACAGGATGTTTTGCAGTTTTGTGTCATAGCTTTGTAATCGTAGTGAGCTTTTTGAGGACAAGGACTTTATCACTATTTTAAAGTTCTCCTCTACATTGTTGTTACTGAGTGCATAGGAGCTTGATTGAACAAACAAGAATTAAAAGGACATCAAATAATTTTGCAGAAACAAAGTTTGAATTTTAGAATGTGAACCAATGATTCTTTGAGTTCATATATGCTTTATTTTAATATCATAGTATCACTAGTTAGCCAAGTCAGTCATGTCTTTTTTAAAAGATATAAGGGTAAGGAAACTTAACATCTAGTCTTTTATATATATATATATATATATATATGTATGTATATAGTATATATATATCAGACTCTGGGTAGTTTTTTTATATCTTCCTTCATTTAGCCCGGGTGTAACTTATGAAAATTTATCATTCATTTCATTATTTACACATTAGGCCATTGAGAATGAGTATTTTTTCCAGTGTTATGTTAACCAATATGCCCAACTTCAAAACTAGCCCTTTTTCCACTGTAGTTTACTCTCGTGATTAAAGTGAGCCAGTTATTTTAAGTGATTTGAAGTTAGGCTGATGATGTTCCTAAATGAAGTAGGTGAAGAATAATCTGTAGAATAAAATAGAATAAAATTTGTAATGATACATTTTGACAGCTTATGATATATATATTCCAGTGTTTAATATATGAGAGGAAATTTAAAAATACTTCCTAAAAACTTAGAACAACAATTACATCTTTTTTTCATTCTGATTTCCTTGGTGTATTGTAACTTGAGAAATTGGACTGTAGTTCATGAAAGAAATAAAATTGTAAAATGTTTTGAAGTATTTATTTTGTCTTTTAGATAAAATCAAAGACAAAATTAAAGAGAGAGATAAAGAAAAGGAGAGAGAGAAAAAGAAGCATAAAGTAATGAATGAGATCAAGAAAGAAAATGGAGAAGTAAAGATTTTGCTGAAAAGTAAGTTTATATTAAGTGATTTCAGTTGTACGATGTTAACATTGTTCAGTATACTTATTGGCTTAGTGATTAAAATAAGAAATGTTACTTGGTGCTGAATTTTACTGAAAATAAACATTTGTGTTCAAGATATGAAAAGTTAATAGTGGACTTTTCTAATATGTCTTTAATATATTTATTTAGTGAGTTATTGGAAGTAGTAAAGGTAATTATTAGGTTCCTTGAATCATTTAAAAATAGGTTATGTAATTCTGTGTTTACATTACTGGTTTATGGATAATCTAAAAGAAGAGACTAAAGCGGTTTTTACCATGATAGAGAGGCATGGCAGAGGCAGTGATCTTACCAGTGTTTGATGGTAATCACTGTGCCTAGTTTAGAGGGAGCATTTTACTCTGAGCTAAATAACAAGTTGTCCTGTTTCACTGTCTGTTTCTTGCATGCTTAAGAATATCCTCTTTCTGTTTCCTATTTTTTTCTCATTATAACTGTTTTAGTTATTTATTATGTGGGGGTGGATGGTTAGGTAATAATATAGATCCTATCAATAAATATGAACTCTTGGAGAGAGAATTTGTGATAGATAGTTTTAAATTCATTCAGATAGGAAGGTAAGAAGAATCAATGGCATTTGCTTGCTTGATAGCTAGCAAATTCATTAACTGCCTCATCAAGTCAACAATTTGTTGATCATAACACGTTGACTTTTATTAATTTCGTATTGAATTTACATGTGCATAAACCTTTCTGTCTACATATGGGAGAGAAGTCCATAGCACTGTAGGTGCAATGAAATACCTGGTTAATTACATAATTTAAGGTACACAGACTTAGATTCTATGATTTCATTTAACTCTTTGTCCTGTTTCCACATGCTCTTTGGTGCACTTTGGCTAAGCTCTTATTTTCTACTTGTCAGAACTTTATTTTCTAAAAAATTCTTTAGATCCTGAAGAAACATGACAGAGCCAAAGTTGGTGACTACTTGGTTAATGCTCGTGGTCCTTTTGTTTTGTTTCTTTGCCAGTGTGTTTGATATGTGTTGTCCAAATAGATTGTAAGCCTCTGAGGCAGGAATTGAATATAATCACACTAGTGCTATACAGCAGCTTACGATTAACACTTGGAAAGTTTTCTTTCCCTTACCGTATTGGTTTAGTCATTTTTTAAATTGCTTTAGTCACATAGTCATTTTATTATTCGTTTGAGTGTCAGTGTTGTAAATTCCTATGACTTGGTTGAATGTTAAATTCCTTGCATACCATTAATGTGAAATATGTGAACCTCGAAATTATATATGCAAGCAGAATTTTAAATAATCTAAAAAGTGGAGATTTTTCTAGTAATATACAGTGGCAACCTTGATTTTGAAATAAATGAAAAGCTTAAGAGATAATTAAGCTAAACTGAAACCTAGTGATGATAGAGGGGAATAAAAGAGATTTGGAAATAAATTGATCTCTGGGATGACATAGGAAAACATACTTACTGTAAAATGGAGGTAAATAATAATTACTGCCTTTCAGGGTTGTGGAGATTAAATGACGTTAAGTATAGGGGAAGTACCAAGTACAGCATCTAGTCCACAGATATTCAATAAATAGATATGAATCTTTCTTGTTAACATGTACGAAAGATGAACTCTTGTGATTAAAAACAATGAGAAAACTTATCTCTCCTCGGAGGGTAAAAAAAAGTGAAAGTGAAAGTCGCTCAGTTGTGTCTGACTCTGCGACCCCATGGTCTATACAGTCCATGGAATTCTTCAGGCCAGAATGCTGGAGTTGCCTTCTCCAGGGGATCTTCCCAACCCAGGGATTGAACCCAGGTTTCCCAAACTGCAGGCGGATTCTTTACCAGCCACAGGTAGTATGTAGATGATTAAATGAATAAAAACATGATTAATTTGTGAGATTGTGCCTGTCCCATGGTAAGCAGTGAGTAAGTATTAGCTGTTGTTATTTTCAGCACAGTTTGTCCTGCTTGTATGGCCAGCCATTTGCCAAGTGAGCGTTAAGATCAGGGAAAGGCATCCTTTGTTATTGGTGTCCTGAAGCAACAAGAAAATCAGTTAGGTTGGGAGAGTAAGTATGCTATTCTTTACTGCCTTGTGCCCATTTTATGGTTTTTAACTTTTCTTCTCTTTATAAGTTTCACCTTCTGATGATGCTAACATTGTAACTTATAGCAGACACAGGCATGGAGTGGGTGATGACCCTTGAATATCTGAAATAGATGCTAACTCTTTCTCCACACCAGTCTTATTTCCTCCAGATTTTCATTAAAACTGCATTGAGTATGACTAGAGGTATATAGTGATTACATACATAGCAGAAAGGTATTATTAATGGAGAAATCTTATAAATGTATTTCACTGATAAAATAGGCATTTGCTTTATTACAGTTTAAAGGAACAAATAAATTTGAAACATAAGCTTATTTAGCTCATTTTAAAAAGTTCTAATGTCACCAATTACTTTTTCTGAATATACTTATATGTTCCAGTCATTTTTATGTTCTTTATTGATAAAGGTATAAGAACATGGATGTTACCAGTATAGTATTTTTGAGAGTAAATTTTGTCATTATAGCATATCAAGGAGCTTGATGGTGAGCAGGTGAAAAGAGCATTAAAAGAAGCCTATGTTCAAGGTTATCGGTAGTGTACTAAAGGTCATGGGTAGGTAATTCTTGAAAGGAAGAGTGAAAATATTGCTGTGCATAAAAGGAAAGTCATTCCCAGAGACCACAGGCTGAAAATAGCTAAGCTAATTACTACTTTGTTTCTGTATATGATAATAAAATTATGTATATTACTTCCCATAGTGAAGTTGCTCAGTCGTGTCTGACTCTTTGCGACCCTGTGGACTGTAGCCTACCAGGGTTCTCCGTCCATGGGATTCTCCAGGCAAGAATACTGGAGTGGGTTACCATTTCCTTCTCCAGGGGATCTTCCCGACCTAGGGATCGAACCCAGGTCTCCTGCATTGGAGGCAGACGCTTTACCCTCTGAGCCACCAGGGAAGCCCCTATTATTTCCTATATTAAATATGAAACCAGATCCAGTGTTTCTGGCAACCTTTATTAACATTAAAAATATACTAAGATTAGGAATGGGAATTAATTCTAGTGATTTTGTAAGTTTTAAAGATTTTTAAAAAATAACTTGCCATTAGTAACACATACTGGTTTTTCTTTTTTATCTGTGTTTGTGATTTTTTTCCTGTCTCTATCAGAGTGTCTCTTCTGGCTGTGTGTCTATCTCCGTTTCTCTTTGTGTCTGATTCTTCCTTTGGCTATCTGTGCATGTAGGGAGCGCTGGGGTCTAAGTGTTTGATATCTACTGTTCATATGTCTATGGATCTTCAAGGGGAGGGTCTCCCATCAACTATACTTCTATACTTTTTGAGGATCCAGATTACTTAGCAGTTCTTTCTGTTACGGATATTTACCAGGATCCTCTAATAAAACACTACAGTTCTGATGTATTGGGCTCTGTTGGAAGAATTATGAATTGAGTAAATATGTACTTTAAATACCTTTTAGTAGAAGAACATTAATATTCAAAATAGTCTTCTGCCTTAAGTATTTAAAAATTTCCTACATATGTATCTATTGCATTTCATGCATCATTCCAAGATAGGAAATGCATGATTATATAAAACTTAAAAATCTATCTAGTAAAGGCTAGTGTTTGATTTGTTTTAAATGTAAAGAATGCATTTTATCTGTATCCATTGGAGGGGAGGGGTCCCAAAGACTACCCCCAGATTTGATGATTTGCTAGGAAGACTCATAGACTCAGCATAAATTTGTACTCATGGCTATTACTTATTATGGTAGAGGATACAATCAGTAAGGACAAAAGGCACGTGTGGCAAATTCTGGAGGAAGCTAGGCACAAGCTTCCAAGAGTCCTCTCGTAATGGAGTCACACAGGATGCACTTAGTTCTTCCAGCAGTGAATTGTGACAACATATATGAAATGTTGTCTACCTGGAAGCTCATTAGAAACTCAGTAATTAAGGTTTCTGTTGGGAACCGGTCACGTAGGCACCCCGTCTAGTAGCAAAATCGAAGGCTCCCAGAAGGAAAACAGGTGTTCAATGTAAACCATATTATTTGCAGAAACAATGAGCCACTTTTATCAGAGAACAATAATAATCTTCCCAAAATGCAAGTTCTCAGGTGCCAACCAAGGGCCAACCTTGCAAGAAGGCCTTTCTAAGGATGGCACTGTCAGGCATTTTGTGTTAATTCTCTTCTCCTCATGGTGCTCACTTTAATATTTAATTATAATTTGCCATGTAAGTTTAATTATTTGATTTTCAATATAATAATCTTTTGACTAATTTGTTATTAGCTAGCATTTCTCAGTTTCTATTATACTACAACTATTTTCATCCATCTTTATGACTAAGAAATGAACTATTGTACCTGTTTTATTTTAATGTAACATGTATTCTGAATATTTTCTGTCTTTTAAAAAATGTATTAGGTGTAAATGTAATATATTTTCATTCAAATGAAATTCTGCTCATATTGGCAAGCTATTTAATTTGTGCAATTTTACATTTATTTCCAGTTTAGTTATTAATTATACCTAGAACAATTAAACTGTTTTAAATTCTGGGTTTTTTTTCATTATTGATTTTATTTTTTTTAAGTTCTTTTCTAATTCACTACTGTCTTTTTTCCTTGACTCATTTGGATTTCACTTACATATATAAACTTCTTTTTATCTTTCATTTTGATTAACTCCCTATTTTAACTTTTTATTACTAATTTTGTTCCTAAGATATTAACTGAATCTGATGTTTTGATCATTTATACCTGGGTAGCAAGTATGAATTTGTTAATATATTTTTAACTTACTTACATGTAGACTCTTGAGAAAATTAACACTTTGCATTTTATGAATTTGCAAACTTGTGCAATCAATAATGTTATATTTTTCATTTTGCTTTTCACAGTGATACCACTTTGGCCTTCATTTCATACTCATGAATTTTCAGAAGAGATGGTTAATTATTAACATTAAACTTTCCATTTTTAAGAACTGCTGTGAACTTGAGAGAATTTTTATGCTTTCTGAGTAAAGGTTAGGATATGATGAAAAACTGACTGAACTGGAAACAGGGGATAAGCCTATAAATGTCAGGTAGTCTGTTGGTGAGAGAAATCTTTGTATTCATGGATTCGTTAAATGTTCACAGGTAGCAATGTACTAGATGCCAGAAATGCCAGGAGGGATTCAATGATTGGTGAAAAAAAGTGTTTCACTATGAATTCATTAAAGTTATTTGTTTCACTCATACATTATCCTGAAGGATATATGTTATACAGATATCCTGTGAATGAAAAAAATAATAACTTTGTATGACTATATCATATGTATTCATATATGTAGAATATGTAATAACAGTTTATTAGTTTAGAGCGAAGATATTTCAGTTCCAAAGAAAAATGAAAATAATGTAAGAGTTGTCTTTATAGGATGGGTAAGAAAGTCCAGTAGTGAGTACTGGGGCAAGGCAAAGATGTTTTGGGGAAAGGAAATAACTTTACCAGTAGTAGAAAGATAAAGTAGGATTAGGTATGTTTCATAAGAAATTGTAAGTAGTGTAATTGACCAGAGCATGGGGGTACTTGAGGACACTGAATTTGGATTCCAGACTGAAGAGATTGTATTTTACTTGGTAGTCATTGAGAACCCTTGAAAACAGTTGAATCAAGGGATGAACATGATCAAAACAATATATAAAACTTATAGAATTAGTGTTATGGCTGTAGCATTAAGGATGAGAGTTAGTCATGAGGTTTTTAGATCAGAAGCTAAGGCATAGTAGTATCGTGGAAGTTAAAAATAATCAAGGATGAGGTGGGTAATTACATAGAACCTTGGAGAGATCAGGAAAAATGATTTGAGAGAATATCATTGGATTTGATATTTGAACAATCTGGGATGGTAAATTTGAGTAGACTGGAAACAGACCCAGAATTTTTTTTTTTTTTTTCAGACCCAGAATTTAAAGGATAGAAATAGTCATGGAATAAAGATAAGACGTTGGTGGATATAGTGGTTCTTTATGAGGAGTTTGATGGTCAAAAGAAGAGGCGAGAACTTTAAGCAGGAGTTTTGGAGCTGGTGGGAGGGACTTGTTTTTGGAAAGTAGGCAGGACATCTCATTCACCAGAGAAAGAAAAGAATGCTAGAGATATGTGAAGATTGGAAAATTTAGATAAAGAAGCAGGTTGTGAAGATTTAATTCATGACTGGTTATCTTTAAAAGTGAAATAACAGATGGAAACAGTGAATCCTTTTTTTTTCTCCATTGTCATCTTAATAACTTTTTTATTTTGTCTTAGGAACCACAATATTTTCTTGTGAGGATATTTGTTCTTTTCTGTGTTTTTTATTGTCTAGAAATAAATATACTGTGATAATATTGTATTTAATATGTACACTTAAATTCAATAGCTGTATAGCCACTGTACATTAATCTTTTATTCTTTGGATTTCTAAATTTTTGAGCCTAGTGTCTACTTACCTTTGGTTACGGAGGTTCATTAATATATAAACTTATTATTGACCCATTTCTTTTTCTTTTCTTTTTCTCTTTGCCAGTACATGGATATCATTTGTACTTAGGACATGAGAAATTATTCTGATTTTGTCATCTCTTATGGTATCTTGCTGGGTTTTCACTGGGAATTTTGTAGACTCTAGTAGATCTAGAATAGCCCATTTTAGATTAAAGAGTAATTTATGGAGAAGGAACTATGGTAAAGAGCTAAGGAATTTCTGTGTTTGTTGCTCATATACTATGCAAGTGTTTTTCTCCTTTGCTGATTTGTAAATCTTGACACCTGTATGTAATTTTTAAGAACTTAAAGTAAACAAGATACATATCAATGGAAAATATCTCATGTCCTAAATGCAGGGCATTCATTGTTCACATTGGCTTTTCTTCAGCTTTCCATTTCTGATTTTTATTTAAAATTTGAAGACTATGATTTCTAAAACATTAATTTCATCACTTCATTAAATACTGATTGAGCATCTACTTCATGTTAGAATGGTACCACTCACTGTAAGCATAACTGTCTTAAGCCTTCCTCTTTGTGTATGTGTGCCTATGTGTCTGGAGAGAGGGAAAGAGTCTGACTAAATTATGATTATTAATACTGTGTAAAACAAGTCCCAAATATAAACTTCATTTTGTGTAAACTATAAAACAGGTCCTGAAGCATGATATTTAAAGAAACTAAAATGAGTAGTTTAAAGAAAATTTTTCCCAACAGGTGGGAAGGAGAAACCAAAAACAAGTGTGGAAGACTTACAAATTAAGAAGGTAAAGAAGAAAAAGAAAAAGAAACACAAAGAGAATGAAAAACGGAAGCGTCCAAAAATGTATAGCAAATCTATTCAAACTATCTGCTCAGGATTGCTGTCTGATGTTGAAGATCAAGAAGCCAGAGGTATCCTAAATGATAACATAAAGGATTACAGTGGAAAGAGTTTGGATACCAAGAATTATGATTCCAAAATTCCAGAAAACAGTGAGTTTCCATTTGTCTCATTAAAGGAGCCACGGGTTCAGAACAACCTCAGAAGGCTGGACACTTTGCAGTTCAAACAGCTCATCCATATTGAGCACCAGCCTAACGGAGGTGCCTCAGTTATCCATGCCTACAGCAGTGAACTCTCCCATCTGTCTCCTGTGGAGATGGAGAGGTTTGCAGAAGAGTTTGTGGATCTGGTGTTCAGTGAAAATGAGAACTCTGCAGCTTTCTATGTAATGGGTATTGTTCATGGGGCAGCTACTTATTTACCTGATTTTTTAGACTACTTTTCATTTAATTTTCCCAATTCACCAGTGAAAATGGAGATATTGGGAAAGAAGGATATAGAGACAACGACTATGTCTAATTTTCATGCTCAGGTAAGAGGTTTTAGTTGTGTTTTTTTTTTTAAACTTTTAATTATATGTTTTAGACAAGTTTATTATGTTCTTTGATCGTCATTTTCTTACAGGTTTGCAATAAAAAAAAGGTAAGGATATAATGAAACCTCTTGGGGATATTAAAAATAAATTACTCTCTTGATGTGAACACTAGAGTTTAAATTTCAGCTTCTATTTGTCTGTCTTTTCTTAAAGATAGTGAAATAATTAAGATTCTGTTGTCCTTTTATCCTTGAATTTATTTTGGGAGTGAACTGAATTTACCTATTTATTATTCCAGTCCATACAATAGTTCTGTTGCCTGAATGTCACTTAAAATTGTCTTCTTGCTTTATGAAATAGTGCTTTAAAAGTGCTTAGCATTGGATTCATCATATGGAAGGTGCTAAATAAATGGTGGGTATTCAATATATTGTGGTACAAAGGAATCATTAGTTAAATATGTGATTATGTGAGATTATTAGCATATCAATGCATATATTGAGCTAATTTCTATTTCCTACCCTTCTCGTTGTAGAATATACATTATTTTAAATTATTTATTTTGGCTGCATCATGCAACTTGTGGGATCTTAGTTCCCTGACTAGGATTGAACAGTGAAAGAATGGAATGCTAACCATTGGACCGCCAGAGAATTCCTGAATATACATTATTTTAGAAAGCAGAGGCAGAATCCAGTCCACTGGCTTTTAGAAGTGAATATAGGCCCATCTAAAGGCTGGTGCATTATTATTCATTCTCAGATCAGAGACTGCTTAGGCCGAAGATTAGCAATTTTCATGTTTATCTGTGCTAAAGTTTCTGGTATTCTAAGTAATAATTGATATTCTGCTTTGAAAAGAGGAAAGAAAGTGAAGAAAGTTTCAGAGAGGTCTTAGTGATCCTCTGTCCCAATCTTTCTCAACTTAAACAAGCACAGACAGGAGTCATTTCAGGTTTTACGGTGGGCAGCAGTGCCAGAAGTAGAACACCGTCTCCTTAACCTTCACCCAGGAGGACCTTTTTCCTTATTTTGAGTGTGTATCTTTTTTTATGTTGGTTAATATCTGTTCAAGTTATAGTTTCCACTTTAAATGATAGTCTGGACATTCAGTCACACCCACACATACCAACCTTCCCACCCCACAGTATGTTTGGTATGTATTCTATCATATATTGAAGTCTGGATAATGTGCTTGTATTTAACATTTTAATATGTGTGTGTTGGGGGGGGGCTACTAACTGTTGGAGAATTCGAATTTAAGTATTTTTTAGAGCTGAAAGGGAGCTGTAGAGCATTTGTCACTTGCTCTGTCATTTTATAAATTTCAGAATGGTTAGTGGACTGGCATCTAGTAATAGTGTCTACTATTTATTGAGTGCTGCCTATTGACTACCAGGAACTGTTTTAAGTACTTTATATGTAATAACCCATTTAATCTCTGTTACCATTTAATTTTAGCAGTGAGGACAGAGAAGAAATAATTGCCCAGAAACCTTTGGTATTAGATCATTGATTTGTTTTTCATTTATTTTATGTCTGCTAAGTGCTAGGTTTTATGGTAGACCTCTTGGCTTCCAATGTAATTTGTTTCCACTGTATCATAAACTTTCTTTTGCCATACAGTGCAAGTTATTTCAGTCATCTTTTAAATGTCATAGTACGTTTATTTGCTTTTCAGATAGATTTTAAGGTTAGGAAGTATTAATTTTTTATTACTTGATATTTATTAAATGATAAGCATTTTCATCCTAACTTGTATAATACATACAACACAAAACCATACTTCTGTTGTTAAATACAGTATTTTGCTGGGACTTGTTAATCAGGCCGGTGTGTGACTAGGTAGTGAGGCAAGTCCTTGTAGAGCCACCTGCCCTGATTGCCATTACCTGTTAGAGTTCTTGGATACCACATACAGTTGCATCCTTTGTTACCAGTTGTGTCTCTGGCCCTGTATCTGTGTGATTCACCAGCTACAGGGACTGCTTTTCCCTCTTTAGCTTTAGATGTGGTGGCAGGAAATTGCCTGTGCAAGGTCCATGTGCCTTTACCCAATGGTCCTCCAGATCCAGCCATTCCCGTGGTGTCAGAAAGAATATCTAGCGAAAAGCTTTCCTGAGCTGCTCATTTGATGTTTCTCCAAACCAGATTCTTTGTTTTTTTAAGAGCTTAGAAGACTGAGGAGGTTGTTTTCTGCAGACTAGTTTTCTGAATATTTGTTTAATGAAAATCAGAGCAGCCAAAATCATTTGCCCTATATTTGTAGACACTAAACGATGACAATATAAGTAAGATGTAGCTATTTCTATGATTTTTATAGTGATAAGGTTTATCTTTGTAATATTACTCTGTAGTTTTCACAGAACTTCATTTTTATATCTGTTTAGCCTTTATTCTTGAATCATGTTAATTTAAAGATTTTTTGGTGTGTGTATCAGTGTCTATCTGTGTACACACACATACACACACAGACACATGGCGCTGCCAAAACGGATCAAGGCACAAGACATCCTGTTCTTTGGTCAATGGTTTTGGAATTCTTTTTACTTCTATAATTCTGTTTTTCATCTTCATCTATATCCCTGCAGATTGCCTGAAAAATTTGAAGATATGGTGGAATTATGTATTGTCTTATAGGTTATGTCGTTTTTCTGATGTGACTCTGAGGTTAGTTATATAATATCAGTCAAACTGTATGATAAAATTCCATTTGAGAATAAAAATGGATTTTTTTGGGAAAGCTTGTAACCTATCTATATCAGATATTTTGCCACAGATCAAATAAAAAAGCCTCAAAACTAAGTGGCTTAAAGGTATTCCTCACAATTCGTTGGCCTCTCTGGAAAGTCTCTGTCAGCTCAACTGGTGGCTGGATAGCTTCATTCATGTCTTGTGGTTTTCAGATCAGTTGTTCTTAGGAGACCTTGCTTATATGTCTGGTGGTTTGATGCAGTGTCAGTTGGGGTGATGATCACGTATTTCTCATCTTTTTGCAAGTTAACTTGGGCTTGTACCCATGGTGTTAGCTGCAGGATTTATAGAGCAGAAAGAGTGAGTCTCTGCTTGTTTTGTGTTTGCTAATGTCCCACTGGCCAAAGGAAGTCATGAGGCCAAACCCAGATTCCCTTCTTGATAGTGGGAGTGGCACAGTCACGTTGCTCGGAAGTGAGTTACATGCTTGGGAAGAGATTTTGGCCATGTGCAGTCATCCACATCTCTCTTGGGCTTCCCTTGTGTCTCAGACAGTAGAGAATCTGCCTGCAATGCAGGAGGACCCGGGTTTGATGCCTGGGTCAAAAAGATCCCCTAAAGAAGGGAATGGCTGCCTACTCCAGTATTCTTGACTGGAGAATTCAACGGTGAGGAGCCTGGAGGGCTACAGTCTGTGGGGTCACAAAGAGTAAGACATGACTGAGTGGCTAACACTTTCACTTTTTCACATCTGTCTTAGTCTACCATCTCTATTTTGTTCAAATAGTCATTTGGGCATTTATCATTCTCCTGTCTTTCATGGGAGAAGAACAGAAAGGCAAGTAAGACAATATTTTTATCTGTCAAGGAATAATTGAGATTTCTGTCTTGACACACAGTATTTAATCAGTGTGCATTCTAAATGCTGTAGTAAGAACTTACTACTGTGAGAATATGAAAACTGGGGCAGTTATCTTCCAGTCACCTTTTTCCCTCCCTCAAACCTGGTTCTGGACAGGAGGAAAAGGGGACGACAGAGGATGAGATGGCTGGATGGCATCACCGACTCAATGGACGTGAGTTTGAGTGAACTCCGGAAGATGGTGATGGACAGGGAGGCCTGGCGTGCTGCGATTCACGGGGTCGCAGAGAGTTGGACACGACTGAGCGACTGAACTGAACTGACTGAAACCTGGTTCTGAGTTACTACAGGCAAATAACTTACAGCAAGTGTTAACTCATGATGAAATCTACCAATATTTTAATAGCGAGTTCAGTTCAGTTGCTCAATTGTGTCCAACTCTTTGCAGCCCCATGGACTGTAGCATGTCAGGCTTCCTTGTCCATCACCAGCTCCTGGAGATTACTCAAACTCATGTCCATTGAGTCAGTGATGGCATCCAACCATCTCATATCATCCCCTTGTCCTCCTGCCTTCAGTCTTTCGCAGCATCAGGGTCTTTTCAAATGAGTCAGCTCTTCTCATCAGGTGGCCGACGTATTGGAGTTTCAGCTTCAGCATCAGTCCTTCCAGTGAACACTCATGACCCGATTTCCTTTAGAATGGGCTGGTTGGATCTCTTTGCAGCCCAAGGGACTCTCAAGAGTCATCTCCAACACCACAGTCAAAAGCATCAATTCTTTGGTGCTCAGCTTCTTTATAGTCCAACTCTCACATCCATACATGACTACTGGAAAAACCATTGCTTGAGTAGACAGACCTTTGTTGGCAAAGTAATGTCTCTGCTTTTTAATATGCTGTCTAGGTTGGTCATAACTTTTCTTCCAAGGAGCAAGCATCTTTTAATTTCATGGCTGCAGTCACTATCTGCAGTGATTTTGGAGCCCCCAAAATAAAGTCTGACACTGTTTCCACTGTTTCCCCATCTATTTGCCATGAAGTGATGGGACTGGATGACCTGATCTTAGTTTTCTGAATGTTGAGTGTTAAGCCAGCTTTTTCACTCTCCTCTTTTCACTTTCATCAAGAGGCTTTTTAGTTCTTCTTCACTTTCTGCCATAAGGGTGGTGTCATCTGCATATCTGAGGTTATTGATATTTCTCCCGGCAATCTTGATTCCAGCTTGTGCTTCTTCCAGCCTAGCGTTTCTCATGATGTACTCTGCACATAAGTTAAATAAGCAGGGTGACAATATACAGCCTTGACGTACTCCTTTTCCTATTTGGAACCAATCTGTTGTTCTATATCCAGTTCTGACTGTTGCTTCCTGACCTGCATACAGGTTTCTCAAGAGGCACGTCAGGTGCTCTGGTATTCCCATCTCTTTCAGAATTTTCCACAGTTTATTGTGATCCACACAGTCAAAGGCTTTGGCATAGTCAATAAAGCAGAAATAGATGTTTTTCTGGAACTCTCTTGCTTTTTCGATGATCCAGCGAATGTTGGCAATTTGATCTCTGGTTCCTCTGCCTTTTCTAAAACCAGCTTGGACATCTGGAAGTCAACAGTTATTAAATCTGATTTGAATCTTAGCCTTGGCTCTGCAAAATGAGGGGAGAAAACTAACAGTTATTGAATTTCTCTGGGGTCATTCATTCATCGTGCTAGGCCAGTGAAAATGATTCAACATGGCATCTTTGACCATTGCCTTCCTTTGTACTGACTTTTCATTTTGACCAGTTGTGCTTGACATATACAGCTTAAGTGTTTGACCTGATCTGCTGTGGCAGGTGGCAGGTATCAGATGTTCGAATTGAGAACAGAGACTTTTTCCTTTATTGTATTAATTTAAATAATAAATAATAACACTTTTATTCTTATTTTAGTTATAAGGATATTTTTGAAATAAAATATTGATTAAATGTTATTGCCTGGTACATGTTTTACTTTGGAAGGATATACTAGATGTGATGGGGAATAGCTCCCCCTTGTGGCACATTTATTTTTGTTAAATGGTTGGATTGCCGTGGTGAGCTCGACTTTTTTTTTTTTTTTAATAAAAATTCACCAGAATTGAACCAGTAGCTTCTTCTGCTCTCATTTCCACATTTTTTTTTTTACTGTAGTAACTATCCTCTTGTTTGTATATATATATATTTTTTGGATTGATGATGATACTTGCTAGAAGTATCTTACTATAATTTATACTATCCCCTGGAGAAGGAAATGACAGTGCACTCCAGTGTTCTTGCCTGGAGAATCCCATGGACAGGTAGCCTTGCGGGCTCTAGTCCAAGGGGTTGCAAAGAGTCATACACAACTGAGCGACTAAGCACATACTGTATACTATAAAGTATTCTGTGGAATTTTTAATATCTTGGGATGTTGATAGGCACACTAAAAGACAACAGGTAAATAAGAAAAACAGATTTTGAAATCAAAACAGTTTGTCTTATGCTGGGTGAAATGTTTATTTATTTTGAGTCTTCTCACAGCCTTTATAGCGTTTAATAATGTGTGGTGAACCTCCTAACCAGAAGAGCTTTCCAAACTTATTGGACTATAGAGCCTTCTCTTCAGGGACTGGCATATCAGGGAGCACATTTTGGGAAACAGTATTATTTCAAGTGAGTCATTCCTAGTGGTTTTTTTAATTACATATGTCCAATTTGCTTCCCTTGTTGCAGCAATTTTTATAACTAAAATAAGAGAAAATAGTATATTTTTAGCAATGCATTTCCTGTCATAAAGGCTACTTTTTTCTTTTATAGCAAGCCAAATGTGTTTTTTGTTTTTGTTTTTAAAGATTATGTGAGGAATAATGAATAGGCATTTAGTTTAAACATAATCTAATTGAACAGTCCGTTTCCCATTAACCAAAACTGAGATTATGTTGTTGACAGTTACTTACAGTGGGTACGAAAAGTCTATTTCCTCCTCTCCCATTCCCCTTACTGCCCTTCATAACATTTATAAAGAATAAATGGAGTGAATAAAGGGAAATATGAAAGTGTAGTCATGATGGTGGTAGGTTTTTTGTGGAGTGGAGGACTCTAGGGGAGGTTTAGGTTAAAAATGTTACATCTGTTGATAGCTTTTACAAACATAAGAATAAGTATCCTTTCTGTCTTTTATTATGTTGTCTTCTGAGAGATATACCTTTTAAGGAATATATATACCTTTTAAGGTATACCTTTTAAGGAAGCATATAGGGTAGGTTTTAATGCAGTGATGTATGTTGATATTTTCAATTTTTTAACTGCATCAGAAAACTAATAATTTGATTGTTTACTGAAGCAAATACAGTGATCTTATGCAAAGTGTCATCACAATGTGAGTATTTCCAGATAAGTGGTTTTTTTGAATAATGGAAGCATATGGTTTTAAGGACCAAGATTTTATTGAAGATACCCTTTTGACTGAGGATTGTTGTTGTTATTCAGTCACTGAGTTGAGTCTGACTCTTTGAGACCCTATGGACTGCAGCGTGCCAAGCTTCTCTGTCCTTCACTGTCTCCCGGAGCTTGCTCAAACTCTCAGAGTCAGTGATGTCATCCAACCATCTCATCCCGTGGCCCCCTTCTCCTCCTGCCTTCAGTCTTTTCCAGCATCAGGGTCTTTTCCAATGAGTGGGCTCTTCACATCAGCTTCAATACTTTTGAGCTTTAATACTTTGAAAAAGTATTGGAGCTTCAACTTCAGCATCAGTCCTTCCAATGAATATTCAGGGTTGATTTCCTTTAGGATTGACTGGTTTGATCTCCTTGCTGTCCAAGGGACTCTCAAGAGTCTTCTCCAGTACCACAATCCAAAAGTGTCCATTCTTTGGCACTCAGCCTTCTTTATGGTCCAACTCCCATATCTGTACATAACTACTGGAAAAACCATAGCTTTGACTGTGGGGACCTTTGTCAGCAAAGTGATGTCTCTGCTTTTTAATATGCTGTCTAGGCTTGTCATTTTCTTCCAAGGAGCAAGTGTCTTTTAATTTCATGACTGAGCATATTTAACCTAATTTATGTTTTTCCATCTGGATTTGTCATTATGGTGTTATAATTTCGATGAGCTAGGGCAGCTGCAGTTGTGCATACCTCTTGCCACTCCTTTCCCTTGTAATTGTGGTTTCTTATCCTTTAAGATTTTTATATTAACTGGAATTATGCCAAGTGTAGAAACATATATGTAAGAAGAGTATCTTCATATGAGTCGTGGCTTTTGTGACATTTATTTTAACTGTTTAGATATTCTTTCAGCACTTAACCTTTTTCCTTTTCTCATCCCACTGCTCTTGAATTGTAATTGTTGGATAAATTATTTTTGGATAATTGAGACTTTTTTTCTAATGATTATTCTAGATTTCTTTTTGTTCCATGCTACAGAGGAAACTTAATTATTTGCTGTATAATATTTCATTATTACAGATGTCATGTAAATCAAAGCATACTATTTTTTTTGTGAGAAGTATGTGATTATATTCTTATATCTCGTTTCATCAAGAAGTATGTATGTTTTGAATTTGAATATGTGTAGTTTTCCATGTTTGAAACATTAATTGTTCAAATTTAGTGTATGTTTGAAGTATCGGGTTATTAATCTAGAAAGTGATAGTGTTAGTTGCCCAGTCATGTCCCACTCCTTGAGATCCTGTGGACTGTAGCCCGCCAGGCCCCTGTCTATGGAATTCTCCAGGCAAGAATACTGGAGTGAGATGCCATGCCCTTCTCTAGGGGATCTTCCTGACCCAGTAATCAAACCCTGGGTCTCCTGCAGTGCAAGTTTTTTACCATTAATAATTGGTAATTCTTTACCAATTGCAAATTACAAATTCTTTACCAATAATAATTTATTATTCTGAGCGACCAGGGAAGCCACAAGAACATTAGAGTGAGTTGCCATTTCCCCCTCCAGGGGATCTTCCCAACCCAGGGATTGAACCTGTGTCTTCTGCTCTGTAGGCAGATTCTTTACCCACTTAGTATTAAAAGTTGTATTAATATGAAGTTGCTCAGTCTTATGCGACTCTTTGTGATCTGAACCCATGGACTGTATGTAGCCTATCAGGCTCCTCTGTCCATAGTATTTTCCAGGCAAGAGTACTGGAGTGGGTTGCCATTTCATTCTCCAGGAAGGAATTAAATGATATGTATTAAATGGTATATAATTAAAAGTTACATTACAGTGTGTTTATTTATTTTAATTGGGGGTGTGCATGCATGCATGCTAAGTCACTTCAGTCGTGTCTGACTGTGACCCTATGGACTGTAGCCTGTCAGGCTTCTCTGTCCATGGGATTCTCCAGGCAAGAATACTGGAGTGAGTTGCCATGCCCTCCTTCAAGGGATTTTCCTGACCCAGGGATTGAACTCGTAGCTTTTAATGTCTCCTGCATTAGCAGGTGGCTTCTTTACCACTAGCGCCACCTAGGAAGCCCCTAATTGGGTTATAGTTGATTTATATTATTATTAGTTTCAAGTGACAAAACAGTGCTTCACAGTTTCTTTAGATTATACTCCATTTTAAAGCTCTTATAAAATACTGTCTCTATTCCACATGGTGTACATTATTCCCTTGTAGCTTATTTATTTTATACATAGTAGTTTGTACTTAACTCTCTGCCTCAGTCTTGCTCATCCCCCCTCCCCCCACCCCTCTTCTCACAGGTAACCACTAGTTTTCTATATCTGTCTGTTTCTTTTTTGTTCTATTCATTAATTTTTTAGATTCCTTATATAATTAATAACATACATAGTATTTATCTTTCTCTGACTTATTTTACTTAGTAATATCGCTCAAGTCTATCCATGTTGTTGCAAATAGAAAAAAAATGCATTCTTTTTTATAGCTGAATATTATTCCACTGTGTGTGTGTGTGTCTTTGTATATGTATATATACACACACACACACACCATGTCTTTGTTACCCATTCATTTATTGTTGGACACTTGGGTTGCATCCGTATCTTGGCTGTTACAAATAATACTGCTTTGAACCTTGGGATGCATTTATTTTTTTGGATTAGCATTTTCATTTTTTTTTGAATATATACCCATGAATGAAATTGTTAGTTTTTGAGGAACCTCTGCTGTTTTCCACAGTAGCTACACCAGTTTACATTCACATTAACAGTATACAAAGGTTCCTTTTTCTTCACATCCTCTCCAACATTTGTTATTTTTGATCTTTTTGATGATAGCCCTTTTGACAGGTGTGAAGTGATGTTTCACTGTAGTTTTAATTTGCATTTCCCTGATGATTAGTGATGTTGAACATCTTTTCTTGTGCCTGTTGGCCATCTATATATATTTTTTGGAAGTTCATGTCTGGCCATTTTTTAATTGAGTAACACTGTATTTTAAAATGCAGGT
Organism: Oryx dammah; assembly: GCF_014754425.2. Taxonomy (NCBI): domain Eukaryota; kingdom Metazoa; phylum Chordata; class Mammalia; order Artiodactyla; family Bovidae; genus Oryx; species Oryx dammah. The sequence continues at coordinate 43,988,965 of NW_024070202.1, read as the reverse complement.
TACTTTCTCAAGCTAAGATTGTGATTAATTTAATTTTTAAAATTTAGTTTTAAATTTAAATATATTTATATCCATTCTATTGAATCATCAGATTATTATCTTTAATATTTGGAGAATCAGTGTTTAGAAGAAAATTCTTTTTTGTTTTAAACCCTATAGTTAAGTATGTGTAATTTATATAGAGACCATACTTTCTAGTGGAATATATGTGTGGATTGCTTTTTGTTTGTTCAGTTTTGCTGTGAACCGTTTCACTTGAGGGATCTTGTTTCCCCTATCAGGGACTGAACCTGGACCCTTGGCAGTGAGAGATCGTGGAGTCTAACCACTGGACCACCAGAGAATTACTTATCTGTGATTTTAGTAGTGGACAAACAAAATGTATTTTACAGTTTTAGCACATTTTGGTGAAAAAGGAACGGACTTGTGCTTTTATTGTAGCAAATTATATGTGTAAATGAATTTTACATATATATGTATTTTGCCATGAGATGACAAGAACTATGAAGATTCATGTAGCATATTTAACATTATAATCCAATATGTAGAGTCTGTATTTACTGTATTCTTTAAAATTTAGTTTATTCCATATATCCTTTGAAATATTTATGAATTTTAATAGGACAGACTTCAAAAAATCATTAACAAATATAGTGTTGTTTTAAGGGTGTCAAACATAGGAGAGGAGGAAAAATCAAATTTGTTTTAATCTATTGTGTTAAAGTTTTTAACATTTAGGTCTGTACTAATTTAGACACGTGTTTCATTTTATTTTACTTTTAAACAAAGAACAACGTATGTAATCTTGGAAATTAATGTAAAAGTGGAAATTTGAATGAAATGAGATAGCTAGGTCAGTAATGTTCTCTTCAGTCAGTGAAATAATCATTCCAATCTAAAGTAGCAACATCTGGATAAATCAAAGTACTTAAATTATAAAATATATCTTTAATATTATCACCAAAGAAGCTTTACCCATTCTTGCTGTTACTAAATGTTGCATGTTTTTACTTAACATTTAAACACAGAAATTTTATTCAAAGAGGGCTGAATGTTAAACTTATTAATAGTAGCTCTGTTTTTCTAATTATTAACAGTATTTATCCTCCTCTACAGTTAAATAAGTTATAGTAGGTTTTTTTTTTATGTTGTAGAATGGAAGTAGTTACTTGAATTGCATGGAAACCACTTGGTAGAACTCCAAAGTCTATTTAAGTTAGAGAAATGAATTATTTCATGTATAGTTTGGCTTATTTTTACCTATTAAATAAACGGTAATAATTTTAGATTAATATTTTCTCAGAGAAGATTGACTCCTAAATCTCTCCTAGCATTAAAGAGCATTCTTTCTTTATTGGTATGTCTTTTGACTGTGTGTCAGTTCAGTTCAGTCACTCAATCATGTCCGACTCTCTGCGACCAGCCCAGGCCTCCCTGTCCATCATCAGCTTCAGGAGTTAACTCAAACTCGTGTCCATTGAGTCAGTAATGCTATCCAGCCATCTCTTCCTCTGTTGTCCCCTTCTCCTCCCGCCTTCAATGTTTCCCAACATCAGGGTCTTTTCAAATGAGTCAGCTCTTTGCATCAGGTGGCCAAAGTATTGGAGTTTCAGCTTCAACATCAGTCTTTCCAATGAACACTCAGGACTGATCTCTTTAGGATGGACTGGTCGGATCTCCTTGCAGTCCAAGGGAATCCTAAGAGTCTTCTCCAACACCACAGTTCAAAATCATCAATTCTTTGGCAGTCAGCTTTCTTTATAATCCAACTCTCACATCCATACATGACTACTGGAAAAACCATAGCCTTGACTAGACGGACTTTTGTTGGCAAAGTAATGTCTCTGCTTTGTAATGTGTTGTCTAGGTTGGTCATAACTTTTCTTCCAAGGAGGAAGGATATTTTAATTTCATGGCTGCAGTGATTCAGGAGCCCACAAAAATAAGTCTGACATTGTTTCCACTGTTTCCCCATCATTTGCCACGAAGTGATGGGACCAGATGACATGATCTTCATTTTCTGAATGTTGAGTTTAAAGCCAACTTTTTCACTCTCCTCTTTCACTTTCATCAAGAGGCTCTTTAGTTCTTCTTCACTTTTCTGCCACAAGGTTGGTGTCATCTGCACATCTGAGGTTATTGATATTTCTCTCAGCACTCTTGATTCCAGCTTGTGCTTCCTCCAGCCCAGTGTTTCTCATGATGTACTCTGCATATAAGTTAAATAAGCAGGGTGACAATATACAGCCTTGACGTACTCATTTTCCTATTTGGAACCAGTCTGCTGTTTCATGTCCAGTTCTAACTGTTGCTTCCTGACCTGCATACAGATATCTCAAGAGGCAGGTCAGGTGGTCTGGTATTCCCATCTCTCTCAGAATTTTCCAGAGTTTATTGTGATCCACACAGTGAAGGCTTTGGCATAGTTGATAAAGCAGAAATAGATTTTTTCCTAGAACTCTTTTGCTTTTTTGATGATTCACTGGATGTTGGCAACTTGATCTCTGGTTCCTCTGCCTTTTCTAAAACCAGCTTGAACATCTAGAAGTTCTTGGCTCATGTATTGCTGAAGCCTGGCTTGGAGAATTTTGAGCATTACTTTACTAGCGTGTGAGATGAGTGCAGTTGTGCAGTAGGTTGAACATTCTTTGGCATTGCCTTTCTTTGGGATTGGAATGAAAACTGACCTTTTCCAGTTATGTGGCCACTGCCTAGTTTTCCAAATTTGCTGGCATATTGAGTGCAGCACTTTCACAGCATCATTTTTAAGGATTTGAAATAGCTCAACTGGAATTCTGTCTCCTCCACTATCTTTGTTTGTAGTGATGCTTCCTAAGGCCCACTTGACTTCACGTTCCAGGATTTCTGGCTCTAGGTGAGTGATCACACCATCGTGATCGTCTGGACCATGAAGATCCCTTTTGTACAGTTCTTCTGTGTATTCTTGTCACCTCTTCTTAATATCTTCTGCTTCTGTTATGTCCATACCATTTCTTGAATTACAAAAAAAAGTCCTTTATTGAGCCCATCTTTGCATGAAATGTTCCCTTGGTATCTGTCATTTTCTTGAAGAGATTTCTAGTCTTTCCCATTCTGTTGTTTTCCTCTATTTCTTTGCATTGATCGCTGAGGAAGGCTTTCTTATCTCTCCTTGGTATTCTTTGGAACTCTGCATTCAGATACTTATATCTTTCCTTTTCTCTTTTGCCTTTTGCTTCTCTTCTTTTCACAGGTATTTGCAAGGCCTCCTCAGTCAGCCATTTTGCTCTTTTGCATTTCTTTTTCTTGGGGATGGTCTTGATTCCTGTCTCCTTACAATGTCATGAACGTCTGTCCATAATTCATCAGGCACTGTGTCAGATCTAGTTCCTTAAATCTATTTCTCACTTTCACTGTAGAAACAGAAGGGATTTGATTTAGGTCATACCTGAATGGTCTAATGTGTATTCCAGGTCTGAATGTGTGTATTCTTACATATAATCTCTTGGAAAGAAAAGAGTCCAGCAGACCATCCATTCATTTGACTTTTGTTTTAAAAGTATGTTAAAAGTACCCATTTCTTTGTAAGAGGTCTTACATTTAGTTGTGCTTCAGAAGGATTCTCTCACTGGAAATTCCTCCTTCCTCAAGTTAATTTGTTGATAATTGAGTCACTGCTCAAATGGTTAAGTTGATAATTGTTGATACTGTGATACAGTAGAATGAACCAGCTGTATGGCAAAGACTGGATTCTGGCCTTGTTAGAACTAGTTAACAGTTTAGACAGTTATCAAAGTTTACACAAGACAAAGAAGTTTGAGGCACAGAAAATTAACTCACTTGTGTGAAGTGGAAATCCTGCCTCTCAAATATGTCTTGTAAATCAAATGATGCATTTCAAACCACTTGTAAACTTGTGTTGAACAACAAAAGGTGTTTGATTTCAGTGAGATATTTATGAATTTTAGTATAAGTCTTTTAATTTTAATCAAGTCTCAGAAAGTCATGCTCATTTGCAGATCCAGTACTGAGGCCACAATCTCAGAGTCAGCTAACAAAATTGATACCAATCCTGATAATTTTGCTAAATTTTAAGTTGATATTTTTAGCTTTGTTCAGCTGCATTACAGAAATGCATAACAATGATTAATTTTACTTTCGTGGTACTGTTAGTATATCTAAACGTGTAGAGCCTAAATATTGTGGTAAAGTCAGATACTCACTTTCAGTTCTCTCAGTATTGGAGATGCTAGGAACTTTTGGGAGGCAGGAGAAAGATCAGACCATGAGTACAAAATGGGGACACAGACTCCAGCTTTTTTTTTTTTTTTTCGTAACTTGAAGAATTTGGGTAAGGTTTTATGTTTCTGAGAAGTGAATTTGTGGCAGTTCATGAAAACTTAACTTTGAAATTCTGGTGAATGAACTTATTAAGGAAATAATGTATAGTTGATAACACTGCTTTGCTTATTATTCTAAAAAATAAAATTATCTAGTGTTTTAGTCAAATATTCTCTTAAGATAGAACTTTTATTGTCCTGTTTTTGATGTAGGTGGGGGCTTAGATACTTTGATACATGATATTGTGTTTACCAACTGCGGTTGTAGGGATTCAGCTTGTGATCTGAACATATTTTAGAGTCTGTGTCCCTGATGTGATGAAAATTTAGCCATCTAGATTTACCTGGTGTATGGGACTTTCCATTTTAAAACCAGAATAGACCCAGGTAAACTGAGACAATGTTATTTCCCTAAAGTTAGTGGCCACAAAGGCCAATCCAGACAAAAAGATGTTTATTTATGAAAGGAATTTGTTTTGCTTTAAGAATACTCATGTTTACTAGCGTTAGCATATGAGGTTTCTCTGTAAGGTTTAGATGTACTTTTGAAATTTAGGACCAATAATTCTTGAGGTATAGCCTCTTTTATTTTGGTTTAAATTTGAATGATAACCATTTGCTCACACTGTACAGGTGGCTTTACATAATTACTGTTTTCTTTAGAAATCTGATATCAGTCTTTCCAGTTAAAGAAACTAAAACTGAAGGAATTTAACTGATTTCTACCCACATAACTGGTAGATAGCAAATGTAGATTTGGAACCTAGGACTTTTGGTTCTCTAGCTCTCGTAGGTTTTCATCAGAGAAATATAAACTGAATCTTAGATTAGCATGCTGAGATGTAGAAAGGAACATAATTCCTGGTGGCCTTTTTGACATACAAAGTACTGATGATGGTTAAATGCACTGTTTTCAGAGGGTCTATTTTTGAAAATTCTGACAAAAAGGTATGAACCATTTAGGAAAATATAGGTATAGGAACTTTTGAATATAATTTCAGTAGCATTATAGATCAAATAATAAACTGTGTTGAAAGGAGGAACTATATTGTCAGGAAGTATGCTGTTTATCTCAACTCTGTTTTCATAAGCAGTGTGTAGTAATAGCTAGAGAAGGTAAAATACCTCGATTTTGTGCAGATTTTTTGTTGTTGTTTGTTTTATTGTTTGTAAAAGGCATTTTTGTTTTATTTTGCTTGCCTCACATTTTGTTTTAAAAATCTGAGACAGCATACATAATTTAGGATTATGCAGTGGTAACAGGAATTTGTCTTATGTTTAATGAAATTAAATCCGTATCCTTCAGGTAAAAAGAACATATTCTCACGGTACTTACAGAGCTGGCCCAATGAGACAAATCAGCTTGGTGGGAGCAGTTGATGAAGAAGTGGGAGATTACTTCCCTGAGTTCCTTGACATGTTGGAAGATTCACCATTTTTAAAAGTAAGAGAAAACAATGTGAAGCAATCTAAGTTGTGGGTGTTACTTTCATGCTACAGGTGATACAAATCATGGGTTTTTCAGAATTATAAAATTTTTGGTTTCAGTTGATTTGGCAGGAAGGGAAGAAGAGGTGAGAAACTAAAAGTAATTCTTGTGTTGTGTGTGTAACTTTTCAGGTACTAATTCTAATAGCAAAGCTGAGTGGTAGATCAGAAAATAATACTTGCCTTTAGCTGCCACTTTAGGAAAGTAAGTTCCATTGGTTTATCACCTTTTTATATACTTGAGTGTCAGAGGATTTAAGAAGTACAGGATAGATGCTTACCACAGTGTTTGCAAGTGGGGAGTGACAGTTTGGGTGTGTGGAAAACTGGCCTGGCAAGTTGTATAACTGTATTTCAGCTTTGGAGATCCTAGCTGGGTGGGGCAAACCAGTTAAACTTTCTGGGCTTCAGAGTCCTCATCAATAAAATAAGGTATTTAAACAATGCAGCTTTAAGACCCCTTTAAATTCTTTAAATGATTTTGAGCTGGATTCTGTTTTCTTTCTTCCTTTCCTCCCTTCCTTTTTTTCCTTCCTCCTTTGTTTTTTCCTCCCTTTCTTCCTTTTTCATTGTTTTCCCAGCAGTTCCTGCATTCCAGAAAATATTTCTTCTTATGGGCTGCTAGCACTGTCCTATTGAGAGAAAAATCTCTGAACTATGTAGTTAGGTCAGTTATTTAATCAGTAATTCAAAGGTCAAAGTGTGACAAGATTAGTTTATCTCTAATACTTGGTACATATTCTGTAGAACATCTCTCTCTCTCTTTTTTTTTTTACTTCTCGCTCAATTTTCTAGCCTATGTGTGTATACATATCTTTTCCCTTTTCATCCTACTCCATTTTCCTTTTATTTCCTTTTTTGTTCCTTTTAAACCATTGGTTCCTTGTCTGTTTCTCCCAGCTAGTGACATGGAATTTGGTTGCATTTATTTTGAGTGGCATTTTAAAAATACCATCATTTCTTTTACAACATAGCATTTCCTTCATATTCTCAGAATTGAATTAGAAGTTTCAAGCCTCGTTCAAATTTATTTTTAAAAAGTTGCTAAGATAATAAGCTTTCTCGACTTCTAGCTGTAATGCGAGATGCCAGAATAAATGGAACTGTATCAGAGTTTTGAGTGACTATAAATTAGACCTACCATTCTGTTCATACTTAGTCAAACAAGTAGAACCAAAATGTCATGAAACTTTTAGTTAAGCAAAAATTCAGAAGTTTTCTAAAATACATATATACATAGTTTAGAAACATAAACTGAAATGGGAGCACTGAATATGAAATAGAAAAAGTGAAACAAGCTAAATAAAAATTAAAGATCATCATATTATTGTTTTTAAATATGGCTGCTTCATTAGAATCACATTTGGAACTTTGGATAAGGGGGGAAAAACAACGCCTGGGCATTTATATTTGTCAAAAAAATTCCAGGATAATTCGAATGTGCATCTGGAAAACAGGAAATTAACATGCTATACAGTTTTTTTTAAACTGAAGTACAGATTTTGTTCAAATTTCACAACATTTTAAGCTAGTGTCCATTATTTGTTTTCATGCATTATTTTTAAGAGTTCACATCGTATTTAGTTGCATTGAGCAGCTACAGCTGCATGCAGTAAATTCTGATAAATTCTTTTTTTCATTTTTATTCTGTTACAGATATTTTCTAATTTTCCTTGTTATGGCTTCTTAGATACACCTATCATTTAAAAGTGGATGCTTAATTTTCAAATAGATGGGTTTTTAAAAGTATCTTTGATGTTAATTTCTCACTTAAATGCTTTTTTTTTTTCCTATAATTACCCTCTGTGCCTTTTTACGGAGAAGGCAATGGCAACCCACTCCAGTACTCTTGCCTGGAAAATCCCATGGACGGAGGAGCCTGGTGGGCTGCAGTCCATGGGGTGGCTAGGAGTTGGACACAACTGAGCGACTTCATTTTCACTTTTCACGTTCATGCATTGGAGAAGGAAATGGCAACCCACTCCAGTGTTGTTGCCTGGAGAATCCCAGGGACGAGGGAGCCTGGTGGGCTGCCATCTATGGGGTCGCACAGAGTCGGAGACGACTGAAGTGACTTAGCAGCAGCAGTGCCTTTTTAGTCTTTTAACTTTATTGAGGCTTTTCCAATGGTAAGTCAAAGATTTCTCTTGGTAAATGTCACATTGTACTTGAAAATATGTGAGTTATTTTCAGATATCTTTTGATACTGATTTCTAACATAATTCCACAGTGATAAGAGAACAGATTATGTATGATTTCAATACTTTCAGATGATGACATTTTTGCACTGTTTTATGTCCCGGGATATGTTCCAGTTTCTCCTGGTTTATATAGTCTGTGGGAACTTGAATAGGATTTGTATCCCGTTGTGTGAAAATTCTATAAAACTTAATTATGCTGAATTGGTTCGTGGTGCTTTTCAGGTCTCCTATATCCTCCTACTTTTCTGTCTATTCATTTTGTTAATTTTTGAGAGTTTGATATTGAAACGACAACTAAAAATCTGAATTTATTTACTTAAAAAACTATAATATATATTAGAACTATATGTAACTTTGTTCTGTATTTTCCAAGTCTCCTGTATATGTTATCATACTTTCATAATTTAAGAAATAAAGAAAAAATCATTTAAATATTTATATTTCAGATTTTGATTTTAAAAGTAAATGAGATAAATAAATGCATTCTTCCTGGAGAGATGTAATTTGACAACCTCCCCTTTTGAAAAGGGGGTATGGTTTATAAATACACCATTCAGTGGACAGTGACCCTTGGTCATTTCTCTGTTGCTCCTGTTTTCAGAGATTTTAATCCCTGGTTTTAGACCAGCAACCCCTTCAAGAAACTACTACACAGGAATAAATTTTAATTTTGGTTTAGTTTTCCTCTTTGTTCTGTGAGGTTTTAACTAATCAAAGAGGTAGCCCCCTTTTATTTGAGATATCCATTTTTTAAAACTCAGTTGGTCATTTTTATAGATTGCCATGGAAGATAACTTGCTTATTTGCCAATTTGTTAACATTATATTGTCAGGTTGGTTTATTTTTCTTCCTCGGTTCTTGCCTCGTCGCAACAAAAATTTGGAACAACTGAGTAAAGGGTTGAAGACAACTGACAAGTTACAGCTCAGTTCAGCTCAAGCAGGCAGATCTTTTATTAGACAGACACCCCCAAAATATGAGAGCAGGTCCACCTCAAAGGAGTCTTCCTTTTCCATCTGGGTTCCCCCTTTTTATATTTGCAGTTTCTTTCTTTTGGTTATGCCCTGTGCAAAATAGGGTTTGTACTCACCACCAGTCAATGAAAGGGAATGCAAATGGGCATACACGCAAGGCCGAATGACAATTGCAAGTCATATAACAGTAGGCTGTGTTGTTTATATCTTTCCAAAATTCAGTCTGGTATAATCAGATGTATATTTATGAACCTTTAATGAGCTCCTAACTGCCTAAGATTACCTGGGGAAGACCCTGTGGTTATTTTGTATCCACTGTGCACCTAGTGCCCATGTGCAGGAGTTCAAAAGTCTCTGGTTATTTTTGTAGCATATCTGTGCACTTTTCTATGTGTGTCTAGGATGGGTTTTAGCCTTGTGCTCATGCCTAACTTCCTACTTAACAATATGACCCATATATTTGGTAGAAAGAGTAACAAATGATGAATACAGTGAATCATACCTCTGGCAGAATTGGAGAAGTGGGGGAAACCATCCAAGAATAATTATTCTCTTGATGTATCTGAAATAGAATATTTTGAAGGCAAACTTATGAATATATAGAAATACATTTAAAACAGGTACCTAATTCAGATGTATATATGAAATTTTGTGAAGGACACAGTAGTCTTTAATGTATGTTTGAAGATTCATTTTAAAAAATAATCGATTTCTGTGTCATTATTTGCCTCTAGTGTACACTGCCCTGGGGGACACTATCTAGTTTAAAATTAGAGAGTCGGAAAGATAGTGATGATGGTCCCATCATGTGGGTGCGCCCGGGAGAACAGATGATCCCTGTGGCTGACATGCCAAAGTCACCTTTCAAAAGGAAAAGGTATGTGGGATATAAATGTTTATTGTTGGGAATGAGTGTTTGTACATTAGTATGTATGCATTTGTTGAAAGTTGGAGGAAGAAGGTAGGGAAAGTTTAGAGCATAATTGAAATGTAAATTCAAAAATGGTTATCCATGCTGATATAATTTCTTATAAATATCAAATATAAATCAAACATGAAAAATGCAGGCAAATGACATATTGTAACCAGAGATGGGGAAGAAATGTCATTCACAACAGGGACATTATAAACTGTATTGGAATAAATTGAATAAATATTCAGAAACAAATTTAAATAATATTTTAAGAAAACTAAAACATCTATGGAGTATATCAAAAAAGATCTAAGCAGATGTTTAGATCTGTACTCTGGATTGAATACAAGTGGTAGTCCATTAGAATTTTAGGATTCATTTGGACTCACACTTCCAGCACTGGATAAAATAATTTTAAAATTCATATGGAATAACAAAGTCAGCAAATAGTCTAGACAGCTGTAAAACAGAAGATACATGTGAGGAGGGACCTCATCTTACTCAACATTGAAAATTACCATAAAGGTCAAAAAGATCACTGGAATAGGATAGAGTACACAAATAGATCAAAGTATAATGGGAACTTAAAAATAAGATAAATGAGAAAAAGAAGTTTATTTAATGAATAATGCTGGCATAATTGGAAGGCCATTTGAAGGGAAACAAAGCCATAACCCCAGTGTTATATAAGAAGTAAGGGACTTGAACATAATAAGTAAAAAAAGAATAAAAATATCAAAATAAAATACTTAAGCTTAAGAGAGACCTTCCTAAACAAAAATGCAAGAATATAATGGTGATACTGTTGTGAGAAAAAAGACATCAAAACAACAAAGCTCAAAACTGGACATTAGTAATGTGACAGACCAAAGTTAATATACAAAGAGCATTTCTAAATGAGAAGAAAAATGTGAAAAATAAAACAAAAAAACCCAGTAGGATAAATAGGCCCTAGGTAGTCAATAGTATATTCAGTTCAGTTCAGTCGCTCAGTTGTGTCTGACTCTTTGAGCCCCCAAAAAGAATTGCAGCACACCAGGCCTCCCTGTCCATCACCACCTCTGGAGTTCATTCAAACTCATATCCATCGAGTCGGTGATGCCATCCAGCTATCTCATCCTCTGTCATCCCCTTCTCGGTCTTTTCCAATGAGTCAACTCTTCGCATGAGGTGGCCAAAGTACTGGAGTTTCAGCTTTAGCATCAGTCCTTCCATTGAACACCCAGGACTGGTCTCCTTTAGGATGGACTGGTTGGATCTCCTTGCAGTCCAAGGGACTCTCAAGAGTCTTCTCCAACACCACAGTTCAAAAGCATCAATTCTTCAGTGCTCAGCTTTCTTCACAGTCCTACTCTCACATCCATACATGACCACTGGAAAAACCATAGCCTTGACTAGACGGACCTTTGTTGGCAAAGTAATGTCTCTGCTTTTCAATATGCTATCTAGGTTGGTCATAACTTTCCTTCCAAGGAGTAAGTGTATTTTAATTTCATGGCTGCAGTGATTCAGGAGCCCACAAAAATAAGTCTGACACTGTTTCCACTGTTTCCCCATCTGTTTGCCATGAAGTGATGAGACCAGATGCCATGATCTTCGTTTTCTGTATGTTGCGCTTTAAGCCAACTTTTTCACTCTCCTCTTTCACTTTCATCAAGAGGCTTTTTAGTTCCTCTTCACTTTCTGCCATAATAGTGTCATCTGCATATCTGAGGTGATTGATATTTCTCCCGGCAATCTTGATTCCAGCTTGTGCTTCTTTAAGCCCAGTGTTTCTCATGATGTACTCTGCATATAAGTTAAATAAGCAGGGTGAGAATATACAGCCTTGACGTACTCCTTTTCCTATTTGGAACCAGTCTGTTGTTCCATGTCCAGTTCTAACTGTTGCTTCCTCACCTGCATATAGGTTTCTCAAGAGGCAGGTCAGGTGCCCTGGTATTCCCATCTCTTTCAGAATTTTCCACAGTTTATTGTGATCCACACAGTCAAAGGCTTTGGCATAGTCAATAAAGCAGAAATGATTATTTTTCTGGAATTCTTTTGCTTTTTCGACGATCCAGTGGATGTTGGCAATTTGATCTCTGGTTCCTCTGCCTTTTCTAAACCCAGCTTGAACATCAGGAAGTTCATGGTTCATGTATTGCTGAAGCCTGGCTTGGAGAATTTTGAGTGTTACTTTACTAGCATATGAGATGAGTGCAATTGTGTGGTAGTTTGAGCATTCTTTGGGATTGGAATGAAAACTGACCTTTTCCAGTCCTGTGGCCACTGCTGAGTTTTCCACGTTTGCTGGCATATTGAGTACAGCACTTTCACAGCATCATCTTTCAGGATTTGAAACAGCTCAACTGGAATTCCATCACCTCCACTAGCTTTGTTCGTAGTGATGCTTTCTAAGGCCCACTTGACTTCACATTCTAGGATGTCTGGCTCTAGGTAAGTGATCACACCATCGTGATTATCTGGGTCATGAAGCTGTCTTTTGCACAGTTCTTCTCTGTATTCTTGCCACCTCTTCTTAATCTCTTCTGCTTCTGTTAGGTCCATACCATTTCTGTCCTTTATTGTGCCCATCTTTGCATGAAACATTCCCTTGGTATCTCTAATGTTCTTGAAGAGATCTTTAGTCTTTCCTATTCTGTTGTTTTCCTGTTTCTTTGCATTGATCCCAGAGGAAGGCTTTCTTATCTCTCCTTGCTATTCTTTGGAAGTCTGCATTCAAATGGGTATGTCTTTCCTTTTCTCCTTTGCCTTTCACTTCCCTTATTTTCACAGCTATTTGTAAGGCCTCCCCAGACAGCCATTTTGCTTTTTTGCATTTCTTTTCCATGGGGATGGTCTTGATCCCTGTCTCCTATACAGTGTCACGAACCTCTGTCCATAGTTCATCAGGCATTCTTGTCTATCAGATCTAGCCCCTTAAATCTATTTCTCACTTCCACTGTATAATCATAAGGGGTTTGATTTAGGTCATACGTGAACGGTCTAGTGGTTTTCCTTACTTTCTTCAGTTTAAGTCTGAATTTGGCAATAAAGAGTTCATGATCTGAGCCACAGTCAGCTCCTGGTCTTGTTTTTGCTGACTGTATAGAGTTTCTCCATCTTTGGCTGCAAAGAATATAATCAAGCTGATTTTGGTGTTGACCACCTGGTGATGTCCATGTGTAGAGTCTTCTCTTGTGTTGTTGGAAGAGGGTGTTTGCTATGACCAGTGCATTTTCTTGGCAAAACTCTATTAGCCTTTGCCCTGCTTCATTCTGTACTCCAAGGCCAAATTTGCCTGTTACTCCAGGTGTTTCTTGACTTCCTACTTTTACATTCCAGTCCCCTATAATGTAAAGGACATGTTTTTGGGTGTTAGTTCTAAAACGTCTCGTAGGTCTTCATAGAACCGTTCAACTTCAGATTCTTCAGTGTTACTAGTTGGGGTATAGGCTTGGATTACCGTAATATTGAATGGTTTGCCTTGGAAACGAACAGATCCTTCTTTCCTTTTTGAGATTGCATCCAAGTACTGCATTTCGGACTCTTTTGTTGACCATGATGGCTACTCCATTTCTTCTAAGGGATTCCTGCCCACCTTAGTAGATATAATGGTCATCTGAGTTAAATTCACCCATTCCAGTCCATTTTAGTTTGCTGATCCTAGAATGTCAACGATCATTCTTGCCATCTCCTGTTTGACCACTTCCAATTTGCCTTGATTCATGGACCTGACATTGCAGGTTCCTATGCAGTATTGCTCTTTAGAGCGTCGGACCTTGCTTCTATCACCAGTCACATCCACAAATGGGTATTGTTTTTGCTTTGGCTCCATCCCTTCATTCTTTCAGGAGTTATTTCTCCAATTGTATATTGAAGTAAAATTAAAGTGAAGTCGCTCAGTCGTGTCCGACTCTTTGCGACCCCATGGACTGTAGCCTACCAGGCTTCTTGTCCGTGGGATTTTCCAGGCGAGAGTACTGGAGTGGGTTGCCATTTCCTTCTCCAGGGGATCTTCCTGACCCAGGGATTGAACCCAGGTCTCCCTCATTGCAAGCAGACGCTTTACCCTCTGGGCCATCAGGGAAGCTCATATATAACTGTATATTAAGTGTATGTTAAAAGAATTATGGGATATTATTTTTACCCATTACATTGGCAGAAAGTATTAATAGAGCAATTATATTACAGGGTGGTAGGTATATGAGCAAACAGGGTCATATATATTATTGGTCGATGAGTAAGCTTCTGTAATCATTTTTTTTAAATCATTTTTTAAAAGTAAATCTAAAATAGGTCATAAAGCTTAACGCACACACACAAACTCTCTCTCTCTCTCTTTGAGCTATGATCCATAGTTTTGGGAATCTGTCCCCAAAAATAAAAGCACTAATGGTAAATATATAAGAATGTTAGTTGCACCATTTATAATAGTGAGATTGAGTATAAAATGATCTCATTGTCCATTATTAGAATTGTTGAATTCATTTTTGGTATATTCCTATGAAAGAATGGGGCTTCCCTGGTGGCTTAGCTGGTAAAGAATCTGCCTGCAATGTGGGAGACCTGGGTTCGATTCCTGGGTTGGGAAGATTCCCATGGAGAAGGGAAGGAACAGCTACCCACTCTGGTATTTTGGCCTGGAGAATTCCATGGACTGTATATATAGTCCATGGGGTCGCAAAGAGTTGGACACAACTGAGTAACTTTCACTTTCACTTATAGAAGAATGCAATGAAATAGTTAATTTCATAGTATGAATTTTGTCTGTTGAGCTGAAAGAATATCCGATGAAAAGAGCTAAATGTAGAGTATATGTTAAGTATGATTCTGTTGTTATGAAAAGAAAAAACACGTAGAAAAGTGTAGAAAAATGTACTTTAGGTTAACATTGTTTGGAATGGAGTAGGTGATCCTGGGGGGAGGTAATATCTTTTTGTTTTACATGTGTAAAGATGGTCTCTCTTTATTATTAAAAAAAAAAATAGGGAAAAATGGTGATAGAGTGGAATGTAGGTTACATGAGAGCATGGACAATGTTGTGCTTGTTACTAGTGTCTCTTGCACCTAAACAGAATGCCTGGTGGTTGATAAATAAATTTTTGTTGAATGAAATTTTTACAAGTTCATTTTTACATTGGGAGTAAATGGTAAACTTGGTATGTATCTCAGTGATTAATTTAAATTTATCAATCATTTGAAGAATCCAAAAGCCTCTCCCCAGAACAATGCAGATGTACAGACTGTTACATGTAATTTAAGGGAGTTCACCAGCCCCTTGAGGAACTCAAGGATTAAAATCCATGGTATATATGGTCATTTCCCATCACGTTATAGTCTTACCAACTAATGAGAACATTGTCCTAGGCACTGTGCCAAACGCTTTCTTTTTGCAAATGCTTTTAATAAGTCTCAATTCATTAGAATGTGGTATAATGAGACCAGACTTGCTTGTTTGAAAACCTGTTAGCTTTTCACAGAAAGCAACATCATCGTCTAGCTTTCTGGTATCTGTAAAACATTAATCACAAACAGGAAAAAAGGATATTAAAGCATTGCATATGTGTCTGTGTCTCTGTGAATGTTTGTATAAAACTTTTAAGACAAGAGTGCGCAAACAGCAGTGAAGTAGTAGAGATTGAGGGTGGGAAATAAAGAGGACCAAAAGGAAGAGTGACCCTAGGGGATAGACTAGGATGAGGTAAGAAAATAATGGGGGCAATCCTGATTTGTTTGTGTAAGCAAAAGAAAAATCATACAGGGTGATAAACAAGATGATGACTCCCAAAGTAAATTCTTCTCACCCTGTTCCCCTTCTGCAGCAAAATTTGAGAGGGTTTCTGCTGTGAGTGAGGCTAGATGGTAAGCAGTTTCTGTATACATATGGATTCTAGAAGGTGAGTGGTGGAGGAGAGGGCCAGTGGGAGATACCTGTCCTCCATAGTGGAGCTAAAGTGTTTTTTTTCCCCTCCTACTTATGGTAAACTACGTGTGTTTTATGGAAGCACTTATTGCCAAGTGTTTTCTTGCTGTTTATATTTTGGTATTTCTCCCATAAGAATATAAACTCCCCCAAGAATAAGGAATTTGTCTTATTCACTGCTGTCTTGTTGACTAAAGCCTACCTCTGTCTCTTTATCTACATATATATATGTAATTTTTTTTTTAAACAGAACTACCAATGAAATAAAAAACCTGCAGTACCTACCTCGAACTAGTGAGCCCCGTGAAATGCTCTTTGAAGATAGAACAAGAGCTCATGCAGATCATATAGGACAAGGTTTTGAACGACAGACTACAGCTGCTGTTGGAGTGTTGAAGGCTGTGCACTGCGGAGAGTGGTATATGTTAACTACTGCTATTTAATGGCTTCTAAACTTTTTCTTGGGAAGTTTTTCAGTAATTCTTCCTAATGTGGGGGAAAAGGTTTAATTTTCCTGTATTTGGATATTGTTTTTGTGTAATTGCACTAAAGATTTTCAACTGATAGAATCTAGATTCTATCTTTTGGATTTGACTGAAATAGTTTGATTTTCTGCGTGACTGGAGTTGAAAACAGTTGTCATACAAACAGTAATGGAAAACCCAAGATTCACTTGGTGCTTACTATATGTCCATTTACAAATGTTCAGTTAATTTTCTCTGCTTTTTGGCTCATAGTTTTTACACAAGGAGACTAAGGACTCAAGACTATCAAATAGTATCATAGTCATATAGCTAATAAGTGGTAGAGCTCAGTCTGATTTCAGAACTGACTCCAGCTTCTTGTGTTTTTTCTTCATACTGTTTTAACTTGCTGTCTTTTTAAGGTTTGGTATCTATTAAGTGTTTGTTTACCTTAGTATATTAGTATTTTTCCAGCTTTGCTTGCAAGTTTCACTAAATCTTTTTGATAGATGAGAAAAAATGGATAATTTTTTTAAGGAAAATGGATAATATATTTAAGGTGGTTGTCTCATACATTAAGAGAATTTCCATTTATTAAATTGATAAAACCTGTAGAGCAAAGCTATATTTATACTGTAAGGTAACTTTGGTCAGTTAGGTTTTGTTTTCAAATTGGGTATCGTTTGGGTATGAACCTTAAGTTGAAATACGTTATTTTGCTTTTTAAAGCAGTTGCATTAAATACTTAGCATATAAGAAAGTTTTCTAAGTAAAAAACTTTAATTCTGAAAATATAAAATGTCAATACTGTTGCATAGATTTCTAAGATGTTTTGAATAATATGGCCTGTATTTTCTACATGAGGAAATTGTATTTTCAAGAGTTGTGAATACAAAATTGACCCTGTGTTCAAAAGAGAACATTTAAAGTAATGTGTTATAAATTAATACTTTATGGGGAAGCCAGTGTAAACTGACTTTGTTCCTTAACATAAATGAAGGAAGCTTTATCAATTTCAGATATGCATAGTAGCTAGTACCAAGCTAACCCTATGATTTCTTTAGGAAAATGATGTTAATAATTTATTAGTTTATGATTCAATAATAATAATAATTTATAATTGTGTTTAAGTTAAATGATAATACCTGTGATGATTCCCATACAGTTTCAAAGCTCTTACTATAATCTGGTTTAAAATGCTAATTTTGTCAAAGAGTAAAGGCAGATTTGTCTGTGGAAATCATTACAACAAACCCATTTCAAATTAATGGGATTTTTCTTGAATGTTTGGTAAAAAGATTTAAGAGTGGCATCAAAATTTATTAGAGTGAAATCTGATTTATAGATAGTACTCAATAAAGTTAGCCACATATTTATATTTTTCCTCAGAGATAAATATTCTTGCTTCTTGGCCTTAACTTTGTTTAACTCTCTTTCAAGTTTAATTATTGTTTTTGTTTGCTTTTTCTCCACTTTATATGTGATTTGATGTTGGAGGTTGTTTCCTGTCCTTCACAGGTCTATCATAGTTCACTGTAGTTACTGAATTAAAAAGTACTTGAAGCTAGCAATTTCACAGTGAAAAAGACTATTGTCAAATTACAAATATATTGGGGGCCAGATTTAAGAATATTCTTGAGATGGATTTTGGAATGAGATGTTGCTAGTTACGAATTTTCTCACTTTTGTAAAATACAGTTTACTTTATCTACCAGTGCTGCTTTGATCTCTTAGTATTATACTAAAGATGGTAAGAAAGTAATTTGGTTGATACTTTTAAGATGGTTTCATGGCTCTGATGCAAACATGGTTTATGATTGCTTTACTGTTGATTCTTGCTGTTAACCTAAGCTATACTAAGGAAATTGGAGCACTGTCTTAGTGTTCTTATCTTAGCATTTTAAGTTCTTTTTTTTCTCAAGGAGACATTATTTTATCTTAGAGCTTGGCTTAACATGAATTTGAGATAAAAGACTTAAATTGATTTAGACTATAAAGAGATCTTTGGAGAAGGAAATGGTAACCCACTCCAGTATTCTTGCCTGGAAAATCCCATGGATGGAGAAGCCTGGTAGGCTACAGTCCATGGGGTCACAAAGAGTTGGACACGACTTAGCAACTTCACTTTCACTTTCATAAAGAGATCTTAAACTAGATAGACTTGTGAAGTGTTGGTCAATTTTATATCACTTTTTAGTATTAGGAAGACAGAATTCACATAGATTTATAAATTTAAGGTTGCCTCTTTGAATTCAGTTTTTTGAAAAATCAACTAATGGAATATAATTTATATTCAATAATACAAAACTTGTTATAAGTATACAGTTTAGATGTGTTTTGACTAATATATACAGCCATGTTAACCACTACCAGAACTAAAATATAGATTATTTTGTTTTTCTTGTATCCCTTGACAGTTAATCTCTCCCCATTCTTACTCTAACTCGAGACATCTATTAACCTATTTTCTGTCTTTATAGGTTAGCATTGCCTAGTCTAGAATCTCATGTAAATAGAATCATATATTGTCTGACTTCTTTCACTCAGCATGATGGTTTTTAGATTTATCTAAGATCTAAAATTTAGTGTTAGGTGTCTTAGTAGTTCATTCCTTCTTGTTGCTGAGTGGTATATCATTGTATGGATATATCAGAATTGATTTATCCATTCACCTGATGATAGATATTTGAATTGTTTCCAGTTTGGGGTTTTTATGAATAAAGCTCTTATGAACATTTCCTTATAAGACTGTGTGTGCACATATAATTTCATTTCAGTAAATACATAGACATGGAATTACAGGGTCTTAGAATAAGGTAAAATAATTGTGTGTAGAGATAATTCTAAGTCTATAAAAGAAGTACTAGAATTTACTAAGTTACAAGACAATATTAAAAAGTTAGTTGTATATAACTATATTTTAGCAGTAAATACTTAGAAACATTTTGAAAATGAAAAGAAAATGCCACCTTATAGTAAAATAAAAATTATAAAATACTTAATTTTTTAAAATAAGTGACTTACACTAAAAACAACAAAACACCAATGAGAAAAATAAGATTTATAGAAATGTTAGAGATATACCTTGTTTATGGATTGAAAGACTCCATATTATATGTCAGTTCATTCTTTTTCCCCACTTTTCTTTCTTACCTTTTTTAGTGTTTTCATTATATCTCCACTGACTTCCCAGGTGGTACAGTGGTAAAGAATCCACCTGCCAGGCAGAACACACACATGGGTTCCATCCCTGGGTTGAGAAGATCCTGTGGAGCAGGAAATGGCAACCTGCTCCAGTATTCTTGCCTGGAAAATTCCATGGACAGAGGAACCTTGTGGGCTTCAGTCCATGAAGCTGCAAACAGTTGGACACAACTGAGCATGCACTGTTATACCTCCACTATTTGTTTAGTAGTGGTTGCCCTAAAGTTATCATAGTGTATCTTTAAATAATATTATACCTTTCTATGTAATGTGTAAGAATTTTCAACAGTGTACTACCATCTTTCCATGCCCCCATTTATGGCCTCTGTGCTAATTATTATTATACATTTTGCTTTCTATATTCTATAACATCACCCCCCCCCCCCCATATGTTGCTTACTTTGGCATTAAGGATCTATTTCTGAAAATATTTTAAAAATAATAAAATAACTTTCATATTTACTATTACTTGCATTCTACATTCCTTTGACTAGATCTACATTTTCATTGAAATATCGTTTTCCTTCAGCCTGAAGAAGTTCTTTAACATTCTTTGTAGTGCAGACTTCTGGTGACAGATTCTCTCAGTTTTTGTCTGAAAATGATTTTATCTCAGACTTTTTTAAGGATATTTTTTGGGGTATAGAATTCTAGATTTACCTTTTATTTCAAATACTTTAAAGATAGTCAGCTTTCTTCTGGTTTGCATGGTCTCTGATGTAGCCTGCAATCATTCTTACACTCTTTCCCTGTATATTAATATGATGCATAAGTTTTAGATATTCTCTTTATCACTAGTTTATTAAAATAAATTGGTTATGATTTGCCTCAGTATGATTGGGGGGGGGTGGTATTTATTTTGCTTGGAATTTTACTCCAGAATCCATTTTGAGCATCTTTTATAAACATGTATGTGTATATTCTTAATTAATTGAAGAGTTTGGGGGTTTTTAGAAGTATAATTAAAGATACTATTAACCTCTGCAAGTAGAATGGTAACAGTTTATTTTATAAGCACTTTCCTAATAAATGTCTCAATTTTTTAAAAGAGTTATTTAGGGATTTACTGTATCATTGCAGTTATATATGTCTAGATTGAAAGAATGTATTCCCTTCCTCTCCATATTTACCTCTGACTTCTGTGTTGTGTTTTTAATTTCATACTTAATTTGTTGAAGTACTGACCTTAACTATAAACACTTAGGTTTTTGATTTGCATAATTTAACCAAGTGAAGTCAATTTAATTTTTCAAAACATCATTACATATAGCCATAATAAAATGAGATGAGCCTGCTCCTGGAAATCCCCGCCTCTTTCCAAGAGTCCTCATGACATGTCTTCCTTCTACTCCTTAAAATTTCCTTTGTTCTTCTCCCTTCCTTGATCAGTGAATAAAGTTTCTGCTCTGCTATTGCCTATATATTATAGAAAGAATAAAATGAGTTGTTTTTTATCCATATTTAGGTTAAATCTCATAGTGTTATCCTTTGTTTAAATATGTAAAGTGGTATTCTAATTACAATTTATTTCTAAGATAATACTTTGATTTTTGACCATAAATTAGTTTTGCTTTGAATTAATATATATATATGTGTGTGTGTATATATATGGACACACACACACAAGGCTACATTGAGTCTTAGTTGCAGCAAGCAGGATCTTTTGGATCATGTGGGATCTTCATCTCAGCACATAGACTCTCTAGTTGTGGGCCACGGGCTCAGTAGTTGTGGCACATAGGCTCCAGAGTGTGTGGGCTCAGTAGGTGTGGTACCCAGGCTTAATGGCATGTGGGATCCTGACTGTGAATGGAACTCAAGTCTCCTGCATTGCCAGGTGGATTCTTCTTAAGCAGTGGGCCACCACGGAAGTCCCTTTTGCTTTGAATTTAATAAGGACTTAGCTGAGTGAAACATTAATGGCAGACTCTTCATTATCTCTTGTTTTTTTTAGGCCTGATCAACCCCGAATAACCAAAGATGTAATTTGTTTTCATGCTGAAGATTTCTTAGAAGTAGTTCAACGAATGCAGTTAGATTTACATGAACCTCCACTGTCCCAGGTATATTTAAAACTATTATTATCCTCAGTTTAATTTTTATTGTGGAAAAGACTTATTGGTATTTTGTGTTTTGTTTTAGTGTGTCCAGTGGGTTGATGATGCAAAACTTAATCAACTGAGGAGGGAAGGCATTCGCTATGCCAGGATTCAGCTATATGATAATGACATTTATTTTATTCCAAGGAATGTTGTTCATCAGTTCAAGACAGTTTCAGCTGTATGCAGTTTAGCATGGCATGTTCGGCTCAAGTTGTATCATTCAGAGGAGGACACTGCTGAGAATACAGCTACTCATGAAACAGGCACATCACCAGATTCCACATCATCTGTTCTTGGACCTCACACTGACAGCACAATTTGTGCTGTAAGCAAAACCTCCTTGGATTCTATTTTTTCAGACAAACTTCATTCTAAATATGAATTACAGCAGATTAAACATGAACCTGTTCCATCTGTAAGAATCAAGGAAGAATCTGTGAATGTTTATATTCCTGAAAAGACTGGAGCACCGAATAATATGGATAGCAAGAATGTTAAAGCAAAATTGGATCATGTTCAATTTACAGAATTTAAGGTTGAAGTGGACTCTAAATTTGAAAATAGCAACAAAGATTTAAAGGAAGAATTGTGTCCTGGAAGTCTCATAAGTCTAGTTGATACAAGGCAACATAGTTCAACACATTCAAATCAAGAGAGAAAAGATGATGACATTTTGTGTTAAATTTGTACATACCATTAAATTTTTTTTTTTTCTTAAACTTAATAGTGTAATAAAGATTTGAAAGCAAGCCAAGGACTTGCTCCCAAGTCTGTTACAAAATATAGTGTAAGTAGCTTTGTAACATTCCTCAGTGCCTGTCCATAACTGTGAAGTAGCAAGCACTTAGGGCCAGATGCACTGTAAACACTGCAGGTTTAAACAAAAGCAGTCTTTAAAAAAATCATTTGAGTTGGAGTTGTAGGTTTTAGAATAGAGCTGACATTACCATATATATATATATATTTTGTAATATGAGCCAGAATTCTTTTTTGACAATTAAGGCTTTTCCATAGAGTTTATTTATACCAATTTTTTTTTTCATTTTAAATGTGTCAGCACTGTAGTGTAAATAGCTTTTAAAAAATCTTTTTAGTGTGATTTATACTGAAATGTGAGACACTTAATAAAGGTTCATAACAATAAATATGTTTTCTGTTGGGTCTGCCAAAAAAAAACCCAAACCTGTTCATTTACATCATTTATTTCATCTGTTACGTTTCTGCTGGTATATCAAGTGCTAATGGAATGCAAGTGTATGTATTCAAATCTAGTTAATATTTAAGTTTCCCACACTGTGCAAGCATTTTTAAAACCAAGATTCAGTTATGAAAGTATATTTATGTGTGTGTGTGTGTGTATGTATGGGAATATATATATGTTATCATATTTTGCATAACTTCTTAAATTGCTGAATGAGTATGTGAAACTTCCTATACTCCCTGGAATATATTTTAAAAGATTTCAATGTTAAGCAGTTTAGGTAATAGAAAAATGTTATAAGTTGGGAGAAAAAAGGTATTTTAGTGGTATCTAACCTTCTAACTAATGAAGCTATGTGGCCAGATTATATAGCCCTATTAACATGAATTTTCTTTGTAGTGTGTGGAATAAGAAGTTGAGAAAATTTTCTAATTAATCAGCACCTATACTGTATCTGATAGCAGCTGAGAGAAAAATGTTCAGTTACAGAAAGTTTAATTGAGTGCAGTTAAAATATTTTATTACCTATTTCTTGAGGAACAGGAGAAAAAGATGGAAATATAGCATATTAAAATAAGAGCAGTGACTTAACTACCATATACAGAAGTATAAATAACAAAATAAAATTTGTTACCTGATCTTTCTAAGCATCCCTCTCCCTACCTTACTAAAGTAAACCAACTTAGATTTTTTTTTCTTTGAAAAGAAGCTCTGGAAAGTAAAACTGGCATAGGAAACAAGATTGCCAAAGATGATTAAAACAAATCTCTTCAATGATGGACTTTAGCACTGTTTCAAATTGCTTTCATTGTAATAAAAGTCAAGCAAATGTCTATTGTTTGCTTTGATGTTAAGAACTCTGCATTTGCAATTTATTTTCTTCTATTTGAATTTGATATTTTTCTGGGCTCATGCTTTGGTTGATTACTTTCAGCTGGAGTTCTTTGTGCTGCTGCCTTTTGAGCTTGTGTAGCTATTCCCATTCAGTGGCTTCTACTCTGGCCCATAAAGCTGCTTATCTCTCTGATTAGGGAGAAGCCACTTAAAGGCATTTCACTAGAAATAATAAACTGTAGCAATGGTGTCATTTCTGACCTCCAATTTAAAAGGGCAGGCAAATATTATACAGATATATCAATGGTTTGTAAGAAATCAATCTATTTGCAGCATATGAATTTTCATGGAGTAAGGAAAGTATAAATCATCAAAATGTAAGTAGGGTTTTTGTTTTATAACTTTCTTGTTTCTCACTACCTTTGTCTTTAATTTTAAGCTAAATTTATGTATTTACACCTACTTTGGGGAGAGACAGAAGTTTCTAATAAACCAGTATTGAAAATTGAGAGAGAATGTGATTAAAATGTTTAGGTTTTTCAAGTAAAGGGTGGCATATTTAACAAGGTTTGCTTTAGCTCCAGTTCTCCAGTGTCACACACATAGATGCATGAGACCATACTGTAAGAAAAGGTCTTTAGGATATCCCTCCAAAATATATGAGCCTTAAGCTTTTAAAGACATATCTAAAACAACGAGTGGTTACTTTTTAAGTGTAGTTTCCTATTTAACCTATTGTCAAACTTCTCCATATTTTGAAAATTTAATTGTTTTGTAAAATGCATACATCCCCGTAGAGGTGAAACCAGTCAGTGAACCCAGATTTTCAAGATTCAGCCTTGTTATGTTGAGTCATGCTTATCTTCCTGTCTTACAGATTATAATTTTAAAATTTTCTCCAGACGCAAACTGAGAGCTTATTGGCTCCATTTGCTACATATAAATAATTCTTATTTCAAACTTTAATATTGGTATTAAAGTTTTCCTAGCTAGTCCACTCCAGTTCTTTATCGGAACAAAACTTTTCTGCTATTATTTCCAATTTCTTGGACCAGAACAATAAAGCACATAAGATAGTTTCTATATGAACGTACACTATATGGAATAAATGTTATTATGTAAATTATTAAATTGCTATACAGACCTTTACAAAAGAACAGCAAAACTAAGGTACCTCGGTGGTGTCTGCTACAGAGATTTTTTTTTTTCTTTTTAATTATTTTTGGTCATATCCTTTTTGGTAAGTAATATATATTCGATACTCAGGTTAGCTATGAAAAGAATTAAGCATTTGTGATACTTGGTTGAAAACTTTTACTAAAGCCATATTTATTATCTTCTTTGTCTCTACAGCTATTGACCTTAAAGGTTAGGTTGATCTAGCACAGCACTGTGTGTGTATGTGGTTGTGTGTGCGCGCGTGCGTGCCTGTGTTATAAAGTTATCGGAAATACTGTTTTGTTTCCACATATATTCATTTTTGTATCCATTCTGTAACTGGGAAGGGGTGGTCATGAAGGTAGGAAATATTTTATTTCTTGGGTTAAGTATTCAGGGTTATTTCATTGGTGTTCCTGAATGTAAACAGGTTTTTCCTGAATACTTACGGCAGGTAAGATCATCTTTGTAAATAATAGATTAGCACTCTTGTGGTATATTTGGATTATTTTTGGGGGTAACTTCATTGTCATGTAAAGCAGGTATCAGTTTATTCTGCATTTAGCAAAGGTGCAGGATTTATTTTTGAAGTTGGAGAGGAATCTTCCTTGTCTTCCACCTTTCAATAAATACTAAAATTGATAATTGTAATATTTTAAATTTGTTTTGTAATTATTTTCTTATATTTGACATTTTATTTTCATCTTATCATATATGAAAGTTCTTGTTTATCTTCAACAGAAACCATAAGATCTTGAAAGTGATTCCAATCTGAAAACTGTTTTTTCTCTTAAAAACTATGAAAAATTGACTTCTGTCAACAGAGAAAAGAATAGTAAAGCTCACTTTAAAAAAGGTTGCTAAACTAGGAAGGTATGGGTGCTGGGGTGTAATGGTAAATTGCCTCTCTTCCCTGTAGATATGACTGTTTTTATCTTAAGGCGGGAAAGGACAAAAGTGCCATTGTTTTCAAAATACTTTTAGCCTGGTAAAGTGTTACTTGATGGGTTTTATATGTAGCTCATTCTTAATCTTCTTTCCTCTTGTTTAACTACTGTTGATATGTAAACAAAATTTTACTGGTTTTAGAATGTGCTATGAAAGAGTTTTATTAGAATATGCATAGAAAGAGTTAAGTTTGGTAAGATTTGGCTCTGACAGTATACCTCAAATAAGAAAGGAGGACAACTCTGCTCCTGCTAAGTCGCTTCAGTCCTGTCCGACTCTGTGCGACCCCGTAGACGGCAGCCCACCAGGTTTCTCTGTCCCTGGAATTCTCCAGGCAAGAACACTGGAGTGGGTTGCCATTTCCTTCTCCAATGCATGAAAGTGAAAAGTGAAAGTGAACTCGCTCAGTCGTGTCCGACTCTTCAAGACCCCATGGACTGCAGCCTACCAGGCTCCTCCGTCCATGGGATTTTCCAGGCAAGAGTACTGGAGTGGGGTGCCATTGCTTTCTCCGAGGAGGACAACTGAGGAGAGCTATAAAATCCTATCTCTGTTTTGGCTTTTTTGTTCAGCTCTTCCTGTAACCCACTGCATACTGCAGATAGGAATGAGGTTTTTAGAATGTTAAGCACAAGGAACCTAAAAGCAGTGATGTCTCCTTTTTTAAGTTTACAGATGTTGTATATCATCTCTCTACTGGGAGAACAGGGAAAGGAAGGGGAATACATCTTGCTAAAAATTTTACATTTATCTTCCCTTCAGGACTTCAGACCCAAACAAGGAATGTGAATAACCTGAGAACAAATGTAGGAAACTGAATTATGTTAACTAGAAATTAAAAGTAGAATTTGTACTACTTGTATGCTCTATTACTATTCTCTACCTTCTAAGAACTGTACTATTAAAATATGAAACTCTGGATCTTCAACACATTTTGAGATTTAGATTTTATGCATTTATGTTTTTAAAATGTTAATTAAAAAATATTTTTACGTTTATTTGGCTCCTCCAGCTTTTAGTTGCAATCAGTCTTCATTGCAGGGCATGCAGGATCTTTTAGCTGTGGCACATACGATTTTTTTTTTTCTTAGTTGCAGACTGTGAACTCTTAGTTGCAGCATGTTGGATCTAGTTCGTGACCAGGGATCAAACCTGGGGCCCCTGCATTGGGAATGTGGGCTCTTAGTCACTGGACCACCATCAGTTCAGTTCAGTTCAGTTCAGTCGCTCAGTTGTGTCCAACTCTTTGCGATCCCATGAATCACAGCACACCAGGCCTCCTTGTCCATCATCATCTCCCGGAGTTCACTCAGACTCAGGTCCATCGAGTCTGTGAGGCCATCCAGCCATCTCATCCTCTGTCGTCCCCTTCTCCTCCTGCCCCCAGTCCCTCCCAGCATCAGAGTCTTTTCCAATGAGTCAACTCTTTGCATGAGGTGTCCCAAGTACTGGAGCTTCAGCTTTAGCATCATTCTTTCCAAAGAAATCCCAGGGTTGATCTCCAGAATGGACTGGTTGGATCTCCTTGCAGTCCAAGGGACTCTCAAGAGTCTTCTCCAACACCACAGTTCAAACACATCAATTCTTTGGCGCTCAGCCTTCACAGTCCAACTCTCACATCCATACATGACCACAGGAAAAACCATACATGGGAGTCCCTAAAATGTTAAATCTTTACACTTTCCTATAAAGTTCATTGCTGCTGTACTGCTGAATACTACTAAGTGTGCAGACTCAGAGGCAAGTCAATGTACTTGCAAATATTTTACATTAACAGTGTTTTAAAATTTTTAGACAGTTCAATCCCCACTCCACTCTGCCAAGTTTCTTCTTTGGTTGAAAGACTTTTTTAAAAACATTTATTTGACTACATCAGTCTTTATTGTGGTGCTTGGGTTCAGTAGTCGTGGTGCACAGGCTTAGTTGCCTCAAGGCATGTGGAATCTTGGTTACCTGATCAGGGACCTAACCGGCGTCCTCTGCATTGTGAGGCAGATTCTTAACCACTGGAACGACAGGGAAATCCTGAAATTTTGTTTTTTAACTGAATTAGATTTTTATGTGAAAAATCTCAAGTCTTAAATGAAAAAACGTTGAGTCTGACTTTATGCTCTTGTTCCCTTTGTCTTCCTAACAAACATTTTGGAAATCTGTCTGCTTCACTTCCTCATCTCACTAGAATTTCATTCTAATTCTCAAAAATTTAATTGTTCAACCGAAATGATTCTCCCAACTGTTGACTGTCAAACCCACTGGCTCCATGTCTTAATACTTCCATTTAACCCTTGTAACACTTGTTATCGGTCTTTTACTCAGTAAAACTCTACATGACCTGTTGTGGAGTTTTTCATTGTTTTCGGTTTCTTTGGATGGCGTCTTTTACCTGTCCACTACTATTTAAGGCCCCTGGAGAAGGAAATGGCAAGCCTCTCCAGTATTCTTGCCCGGAGAACCCCATGGACAGCGGAGCCTGGTGGGCTATAGTCCATGGGGTTGCAAGACTCAGACACGACTGAGCAACTAAACCACCACCACCATTTAAGGCGGTCTCTGGTTCTTCCCTTTAGGTTTTTAGGTTATGTCCTTGAACTATCTTCATGACACCATGACTTCAGTCAGCTTTGGTTTCTTACTTAACCTCTAATGATCCATGCTATCAAATCTAAATTCTTCTCTTTACCCTTGCCCCCGAGAATTAGCTGTTTCATTCCCTCCTAATTTTGCTGTTGTATCACTCTACACAGTCATCTCATGGTAATCTGATTTCTATATCTTTTTCTCTGTTGTCACTACAGTTGACTCTTGGACAATACAGGTTTGAACTGCGAGGGTCCACTAATACACATTTTTCAACCTGTACCATATTACTACACAACCTGTTACTGATTGAATCCAAGAATGTGGAACCTTGGGTGTGGAGGGCCAGAGAGCCAACTGTAAATTATAGGTGGATTTGCCAGCATGGAGGTCAGCGCTCCGAACCCCACACTGTTCAAGGATCAGCTCTACAGTGTATTATTAAATGTTTTCCTGCGTTGACCCCAGAACTGTTTATAACTTTTCTACTCCTCGTTATAGTAGATGTTCACAGTCATAGATCTTCATCTCATCTAGATTTTTAAAATAGCATAAACTGTTCTAGGCTGCCTGCAGTCCTCTGCCTCTACCCCTATTCCAACCTGTTATGTTACCACCTGGTAATTAATGGCTTCACTAAGTATTTCAAGCTTCTTTCTCAAAGCAAAGTGTGTTCTTTTTATAAATACCATCAGTAAACATTTCTACTATAAAGGAAGTATTCTTAGCTAAAATCTAGAAGATAACTTTTTGCCGTACTTACTGTATTATTACAGTAGTTTTGCTTTTCCTGTCTTTAAGTATAATCTCACTTCTATGTCTTTCATTAATGTTTTATTATTTAAGTATATCCCAATTACTGAGACTGATATTGTGACTTTTAAGAAGTATTAATATATATCTAGTTTTCATCCCTGTTGCTTGCACAGGAATTGGACACCCTTGTAATTTCCCAAGTGATAACTGTGAATAAGGTGTCTTGAATTTATGTTAATGAGGAGAGTTTTGGAAAGGTCGTAGGTTTGAGGCCAGTTGCCAGGGGAACCAACCTAGTGATTAGAGTTGAAACTTTCAGTCCCCTTCTCTCCCCCAGGGCTGGAGATGATTTCAATCACCAGTGGCTAATGATTTAATTAATCACACCTATGTAATCAAGCTTCCATAACATCCCAAAAGTACAGGGTTCAGAACGCTTCTAGGTTGGTGAACATGAAGAGATGGGGGAAGAGTAGTGTGCACAGAGAGCATGGAAACTCTGCACCCCTTCCCCATACCTTGCCCTGTGAATCTCTTCCATCTGGCTGTTCCTGAGTTAATATCCTATAATAAACTGGTGTTCTAGTAAGTAAAATGTTTCTCAGTTACGTGAGCTGTTCTGGCAAATTAATCAAACTTGAGAGGGTCATGGGCACCTGCAGTCTAGAGCCAAGTAGGTCAGAAGCAAGATGACAACCTGAATTTGTGATTGGCATCTGAAGTTGGGGGGGGAAGGAAAAGGTGCAGTCTTCTGAGACTGAACCTTAGCTTATGGGATATGATTCTATCTTCTATCTCCACACAGTGTCAGAACTGAGTTAATTCCTTGGTGGTGTGGGGAAAAAACAAAAATATCTGGTGTCCAGATCAGGGAGGCACACATCAATAATACTGCTGCGTCAAGTTGCTTATTTAGTGTGGCAGTACACCAAATTATGGAGAAGGAAATGGCAACCCACTCCAATATTCTTGCCTGGAGAATTCCATGGACAGAGGAGCCTGGCAGGCTCCAGTCCATGGAGTTGCAGAGTCAGACACGATTGAGCAAATTAAGAATGAGGAGTTCTACTTTCTGGGATTCTTTCAGACATTTAAGATTGGTTGATCCTTACGTGTAAACAAGTTGCTTATTGTGCTGCCTTTTACATATAATTCTTACCTAAACCTCTTTTCCTTTCCTTGGAGACCAGCCCCACCGCTCCTCTTAGTAGTGTCATAAAAATTTCTACTTTTGCTTATTTTGTGGCCTATAGCTCAGAGGTCAGCAAACTACTTTGCCCATGGGCCACATCTAGACCACTACCTGCTTTTTGTATAGCCTGTAAGGTAAGAATGGTTTTTGCGGTTTTAAATAGTTGAAACAAAAATCAAAAGAATATTTTGATATGTGGCAATCATAGAATGTTAAATTTCATTGTCCATAAACTGTTTTATTGGAACATAGCTAGGGTCTGGCTGCTTTCTTACCACATGAGCTAAGCTGAATAGGTGTGACAAACCCATATGGCCTACAAAAGGTTTAAGTATTTACTGTACACCCCTTTATGAAATAACCTTACTGACTCCTGGCCTAGCTCATTCTTTGCACATGATGCTGGTCCTTCTCCTTTTCTCTCTGAGAGATTATACTTCGTGATGCTTTCACAAATATAGGTTTTCCTAAACTACAAAATCTTATCTGGTTTCCCAGACACAAAAGCTTTCTTCTGCTTCGAATGTACCCGATTAATAGATTCCAGGGACAAATAGTTTAGATCTCTCAATTGAATTAGGAATACCTAGTCAAGTCTTGGAACATTATGTTCCCCATATTAACTATCCTTCTTAATCCTATTTTTACATATCCAAAATACTAATATATACCAATTATAGGAAAACATTTGTAATCAGTTTTTTTTCATTTAACCTAGCTCTGTAGTTTCAAATGAAGAGTTAAGCAGTATTAATTTGTTGTGTTGTGTCTGAAACTTTGTCACGTTATCTGTCTACAAAGAAGAAAGGAAAGGAAAGTGAAGTCGCTCAGTCGTGTCTAACTTTGCGAACCCCATGGACTGCAGCTTCCCAGGCTGTTCCATCCAGGGGATTTTCCAGTCAAGAGGAGTGGGTTGCCATTTCCTTCTCCAGGGGATCTTCCTGACTCAGACACAGAACATGGGTCTCCTGCATTGCAGGCTGACGCTTTACCCTCTAAACCACCAGGGAGAACTAGATCACAGTTCTCTAAGCAATCTTCTCAAGCTTCCTTGGTGGCTCAGCTGGTAAACAATCTGCCTGCAATGCAGGAGACCCGGGCTTGATCCCTGGGTCAGGAAGAGCCCCTGGAGAAGGGAATGGCAGCCCAATCCAGTATTCTTGCCTGGACAATTTCATGGAGCCTGGCAGGCTACTGTCCATGGGGTCACAAAGAGTCGGGCACAACTGAGCTAGTAACACCCTCAAGTACTAGCAGCCAGAAATCATTTTCTTGTTAGATATTTTTAAAATGAACACAATACTACTTTAGAGACTCCCAAAGCTAAGAGGGCTGTATACGACAAAAATAATCACCCTGACCCTGCTTTAGGGTTATGGACTCTGGAATTCTTTTAAGTACTGCCACCTATGTGCCTGTTAAGTCGCTTCCATGGGATTCTCCAGGCAAGAATACTGGAGTGAATTGCCATTTCCTTATCCAGGGGATATTCCCTGACCCAGGGATCCAACCCTGCATCTCTTGCAGCTCTTGCACTGCAGGCAGATTCTGAGCCACTGAGGAGGCCCTACTGCCACCTATGTTTCACGGGATTGTTTAAGTCCTATGGTAGGAGCATCTGTAATTTTTCAAACCAAGACACTTGTAAGAATTAAAGGGGAACTACGTCCCTGAGACCCCAAACCAATAGGCATAGCCTGGACTGTCCTGACATAAATGGGATGGATGATTCCCCTAACATTAGGAAGAACCAAGCTTCTGCTCAGTTCTTAATATGCTATGTCTAACTTATTTGTTCTAAATGGAAGGCAAAGATAACAATGAAGGTAGCCTAGACAAAAAAATGAAAAAACTCAAAACTTAGATTCTTTCTGAATATAAACCTTAAGTGGCACCCCTAATTATTTCAGTAACTAGATTTTCTTCTTCATAATTGAGAAGCACAAATGACTATTTACATGGTCATAATGGGGCTATGATATATTAAATGTTTATTCAAATATGTAGACTAAAGGCTTTTAATTACTTTTTTTTTACTTTTACTTTACTTACTAAAGGCTTTTACTTTATGTTTATGTACTTTTAATATTGACCACATACTTAAAACAGATTATTCAAGAGTCAAGTAGAAACATAAGATCCAAAACAAACTTTATTCATATAGAACAATAAGGGTATTAATAACTCAAATATTGAATGATTAGGTTTTGGGTCAACTAGAAGTCACCAAGACTATTTTAATGGAAGCAGTATAAAATTACATTTGGTATTTTTCTCAGTTCTCTGGCATTCTTCAAGCTTGCAAAGATTCAGTACACTTTAATAACAGCTTGCTGAACAGCAATAAAATGAGCTGATGTCCTTAGAAGTCAGTCTCTTACAAAAAAGACGTTATATCCAAGCTCTATCAAAGCCCCAGCCAGTAAGGCCCATAAAGGAATGAAGACATAAGACAGATTCATGGTGGTAAACTGTTCCAGTTTAGCACAGAGTGCAAGACAGAAGGCTAATTTAAGTAACATTGCAATGAGGTACCAGGCTTTTTTTTTAATATTGTGTGATCCATGTCGAGGGTCAAAGCCAGACTTACATCGCCCAGCCATTTTCACAATCAGCATGACAAGAAGGATAGTATCAAATATCCAGACTGGAATAAATATGAGGAACCAGTTCCAAGGTGCCTTCTCATCCAGTTTCAACACCAACATGATCAAGAAGAGTAATGTGAAAAGCCAGGTGAGTAGTACTCTCTGAGCCAAGGACATTCTCATTTAAACAATTTAAAGAAGCTGTTGCAGGGTCGAAAAAAGGAAAATATATCCTAAGAGAAGGAAAAAAAAAGTCAAGATCTTAAATTTTGGTACCAGAAAAAAAAAAAAAACAACTATTTCTATTCCTGGTTTACAAAGCTGGCTCTTTTTCTCTCATAGATTTCCTAATTTTGAAAACATTTTATCATCTCCCTTTCATAATCCATCAAATTTGTAGCCATCTTTGACAACATCACATCCATCATTCCATACAGCTGTGACAAAATACAATTGTTAGTATATCCACTGGGTATAAGTTCTATTCAAGATGTTTTAAAAACAGCCTGCTTTTCTTCATTGTTTTTCACACAAATCCAGGCACTCAGGATCTTTTTCCTGTACTTCAGGGATGTTCTTAATTAACCTTTCTTTGTACATTTGCACACCTATTAATTTTCATTCAGTATCAAGGAATACTAAGAAAAAGCATTCAAAATCAAAGAAAGGGTGGTATAAAGCCAGGAGAGGAGTTTTAATAAGGAGGGAACAGTTAAAAACAATTACAACATTAAGTAGAAATATGATTGTACTGAGGTCACTGGGCTAAGTAACATAGAACACATTGGTAACACTGGATTTTCACATAGTTTAATCCATGGGTCTTACATTTTTTAATCAAATTTTCTCAAAGTTCTTATAAATATCTATTTTCTTAGTCTAAAACTTTTTAGTAATACCCATTTTTTTGGTTTGTGGTACATAGCTTTTTTACTACTTGCTACCCAATAATCAAAACCACTTAAAAAACTTGTGATTATTGGATGTGAGATTTTTTAATAATTGGAGCTATTTTTTATATTCCTATCCTGTCTTACTGATCGATGTCTGTTTTGCACTAGTACTGTATCGCTGTTACTAGATATGTTCTAATATCTGGGAGGCCTAGTATCTACTTACTATTTTCTTCTCCAAAATATTTTCTCTTATTTGGCCCTTCCAGTTTTTCAATGCTAAAATCACTAAATTAAAAAAACTCGAAATTTTGATAGGAATCCATCAATCTGTAATACTTAAGTATAAACACATTTAATCTTCACACACAAGTTTACAGTATGTTCCATATTTATTCCAATTTTTATCAGTCTTGTGACCATCTGGAAAAAGGGTAAACAGAATGGCAAGTCAGAAGCAAGGTTGCATGAAGTTGGGTGAGGAGCTAACAGAAGATAATAAAATGCAATCAGGTGACAACATTTTATTCCTCTGAAACACTGGGAGAAGAGAAAATGAAAGATAAGACTTACAATGAGGATGATGAAGGATCAAGAAGAGATTTTCAGTAAGGGAGAGAAATTATAAACAAAGGGAAATAAGCCACTGGGGAATGACAGGCTGAGGATGAGAGAGCATATGAGATGGCCAGGGGAAAGATAAGCAGGTCACGGGGCTGGTAACGAAAGTATGGGTGACAGGAGTAAAAATGCAGGGAGATAAGAAATACTGAAAAAGGAGGAAACTGGCTAGATAAATAAAATGTCCTAGCCTATCATCTTTAAGTAGTTATATTCTAGGACTAACTTTGATTGTTACATCTTTACTACTTTAAACAGCAGGTAGCTATCACGGTGCTAGAGTATTTATCTCTGCTTCGTTTCAGTAATGATCTCAGTCTCCAAGCTCCCTTCTTTCCCTTATACTACCTATCTGCTTGCACTCAATTTGTTTACTTAGCTTGAAGATACTTCACTGCAGTATGAGAAACAGATGCTTTTGCTCCCAGGAAGGCATTTTCTGTGCTGGTCTCCTTTCTTGGCCAGAGGCTGCCATAATGGGATGTGGAACCAAATTTGGAAGAAGAGGTGGAGAGGTGTGTACTGATTAGTAACTACAGATGGGTTTCATACTGTAAATTCAATTTGCTCAATTCCCGTTTCCAATCCCTCTGGCCGTTTTTGTTAACTTTAAAAAAAGTTTACGATAATACATTTGCTTAAACATAACTTCTATCAGCCAGCTATTAAATGAGTCAAGCTTTCCGTCTCCCTCCCCCAACATAGGTCTGAGCAGTAACTCAACAAGAAGGGTAACTGCATTCAAAACAGGTGCTTTAAGACTGGAAGTCAAAAGACTGCAAAAAAAACACAGCCTTGTGGCTGCAAGTTTTTTTTTATGTGGGATGCAACAAAGTTTTGTGTGCACTTTCACTAAAAGCACTCTATTGATATTTAAATGATGCTTGAAGGATCACGGGTGCTGGGGTACAAAGATGACATACAACTCCGATTTATTAATAAATCTCCATTAATTTATTATATTTGTTTCCTACTACTCTTCTCTTTTAAGGAGGGTGGGGGAGCTGCACACTCCAAAATTTTTTAAAGAATTTTTCATTTGAGGTGATTATGTTTTGCACGTGAAGACAGTTAAGTATATACCGCCTATCCGCCTAACACCTGCACTTCCCCTAAATGGAAATCTAAAGGGCCCTGCCCCCACACAGGCCCAGCATCTCGGTATCAGGTGTGTGTGGACGCGATAACTTGTCCGTGGTGCTTGCCACACCATTTCCATTTCCCTTCTCGCGACTGCCAGTACACTTCCATATGAACTCGTCCTATCCCAAAGACAGTTTTGCTTAATGAGCCCACAATAAAGAATTCCTCCAGTCACCTTCGAAAGGTACCTACTTCCAACAGCCTTGGCCAACCTGACCATCCCTCAAAGGAACAGCGTTCTGCTTACACTTACCCGATTTTCGGGCCCGCTTGTCTCTAGAACTTCAGGGCGTTCCTAAGGGCGTTCCTAAACTATCCGTACCCTTCAACTTCAAACGCCGACGGTCCGACAGCGGCGCCCTATCCGAACTCCCCCCATTCTGCACTGTGGGCCCAGTACATTTTGGAGTTGAACGCAGTTCTTGTACGATATGATCCACAACGCAAACAGAAGCCTGGTGCCAATCCGGTGTATGTGGGGCTGGAGGGTGAGGGGATGAGGGCGGCGACAAGGGAGGCAGACACAGGGTAGCGGGCGGGGGGCTAGTGCACTTCGGGGTATGCCGGCTCGTCGGAGCCCTGGACTCACCTGGCAGTTCCGCTGTCTGGAGAGCGGAGAGGGGCTCGAAGATCAGGAAATTCGCCAGTTTGGATCCTTGGCCTTTTCCACACTTCTTCCCCCATTAAATCCAGAAGCCATCACATGATAGTCAAGAAAAAGGTACCTCAATTCCGCCTCTTCAAACGACCACAGTACAGGTTCTCTCGGGTGTACCTTAGAGCCGCGCCCACATCCGGGGCAGGGTCTAACCGCCTGGGCCTTTCCTATAGGTAGAGAGAACGCCAATCAGAGAGCTCAGAGGCTCCCTCCCCTGAATTAATTGGGCCATTCAGCCGCCAGTACAAACCAACCGACTTTTTCGTACAATCCGGTTTGTCAAAAAGATGGCTATAAAAGAAGCCATTGGGCCCGCCTCTTGACTGCTACGGGCTAGCAGGAAAGTCAGTCTAAGCAAAGCCGGGAGCGTCCGTGGTCCCATTGGGCCTACAGATGCCAATTAGACTCTGCAGCGGTCAGCCCCGCCCCCGCGGGGCGCCCCGCCCCTCCTCTGGCTCTGCCAGTCAGAGCCCTGAGACTGCAGGCTCCGGCGCAAAATCCTGCGGGAGAGGGGGTGGGGCGGCGGATCTGGAGGCGGCGCGCCCGCGGGCGGCTTCGTTGTGACTCCTCAGGCTCCCGCGGCGGCGGTGGCGCTCGCCTCGGTGTCTCCCGCGCGCACCCTAGCCGCCTCTAGCGGCGCGGCGCCCTTTCCTAAGGTAAGAGCCGGCATCACCTCCACGCTCGGGCGGGCCGTGTGGAGGTCGTTGGGTTCTGACATAAGCCGAAAATGAAGGTGGATGAGGGAGGAGAGCGGCGAGTGGGATGGAGGTGGGGGCTCCGGGGTCAACGCGTCGTCCTCCCGGCCCGTGACTTCGTCGGGCAGCCGCCGGCACCTGCGCTCCGGGATCCTATCATTTGGTCGGCGGCGGAGGCTCAGTTTCCCTCCTCCCGAACCCGGGCAGTTCTCGAGCGTGGATGGTGACGGCCCGAATCGCAGCGCCGCCTCTCGCCCCTCCCGCCCCTTCTCAAGGCCCCTCTCCTTCGCTTCCTTCCCGTGGCGTTCTGTTGGGGGCGCGTCGGGTCCGAGGGCGTGTGCGGCCAGCGGGTGGCCGAGTCCCGGGCAGAGGGGAGCGGCCAGCTAGCAGCGGCCAGAGGAGCGAGCTCGGAAGAAGGAGGCGACTCTGTGCGCGCGGAAAGCCGGCTGGCGGGGGTCGCTGCCCTGCCCTCGCTGAGAGGGCAACAGTTTTCTGATTACAGGACTGACTGCGGAGCGGGTGCTGAAATCCTTGACGTGGGCCTTAAAGGGGTATTTCTTGTCTGCGCGGTCCATCGGCGTGCTTCACATTTTCTTATTTTATTCTGTCTCATGTTGACAGCCAGTGTTTCGGCATTGTTTCTTCAGGTCATAGCTTTCTAATGCAGTGTCTCCTTGTAGAACTTTGGAGAGTATTCTGTCGGTAATCTGATACCCTTTTAATATTTAGCGTGCTCCCCCTCCCCCTCAAAAAAGGACCTGCTTTATAACAACATGTACTGAGTAGGGAACTACAGAATTGGGACAATTTCTTAATCTCAGTATCTGTTGACATGTACCAAGTAATTTTAAAATTCGTGTGACTGTATTAAGTGTTTTGTCATTTACACTTGCTTTGTTAATAGTATATCCTACTTACTTTGATATTAGTCTGTTATTTGTGGTACTTTGCTTTTATAGTTTTTGGTTAGCTTTAGCCAACTAGACTTTTGAAGATTTGTCCCCCCGCCCCCTTTGAGATTGTGGCTGTAGCCTTAGTATTCGCTCTTGTCTCAAGGGGTTATGTATTTTAAAAAACTCTTTTCTCCCCAAACTGATACCTTTTAAAAGTTTTAAAGGGGAGGAAATTCTAAAAATTTGGAAATTACACACTTTAGCCTAAAGATCCATAAAACTAGAATAACAATATAAAATACTAACTTTTTGGAGTAACCGCTGCTATGTTTAAGGGATGGCAGTGGATCGTCCCTGTCCGGTTCAGTGACTTAATCCTCTAGATTGCAGAGAAATCTTGCAGGTGTGGGGAGAATGAGCTACGTCTGAGACCAGAACACAGGTGGTTCCAGGAGCGTTTTCTTGTTGGGAAAATAGCATGCCTCCCTCACAATTTAGTTGTCTGTGTGCATCCTAGATAGTATTAAGTTAGGTGGTAATAAAGTAGAAAGCGTCTGTGTTCTAATTTTCAGAGTTTCTGGTAGGGCTTGAAAATGAGGTAAGCAAATAAAATATACAGTGGGGACACTCTTGCATGGTCAGGCTTCCAAGAATAAACTTTTTTTTGAATCCAAACTGGCACTGGCCAGTCGGCTGTAAAAGTCAAGTAAGTGACCTGACCAGTTTTTAAGCCATGAACCTTTTTGGCTAGTCCATTTCATTCAAAATTACAAGAAATTTTTTTTTAAGTTTTTATTGGATATAGTTGATTTACACTGTTGTTAGTTTCAGGTGTACAGCAAAGTGAATCAGTTATACATATATCCACTCTTTTTTAGACGCTTTTCCTGTGTAGGCTATTATAAGTCTTGAGTAGAGTTTCCTGTGCTATGCAGTAAATCCTTATTATCTATTTTATATGTGGTAGTGTCTATATGTCAGTCCCAATTTTCCAATTTATCTCTCCTCTTTACACCCAGTAACCATGAGTTTGTTTTCTACATCTGTAACTATTTCTGTTCTGTAGATGAGTTCATTTGTACCCTTTTAAACTATTCCACATACAGGTGATATCATGTGGGATTTGTTTTTCTCTGACTTCACTCAGTATGACAGTCTGTAGGTCCATCCATGTTGCTGCAAATGAAATTCTTTCTTTCTTTCTTTATGACTTGAGTAATACCAACATTTCAAGAATTCATAATGAAAAAGGATTCCCTAGACTGAACTGAAGAAAATTTAGGGTAGCATGTAGAAAAAAATGAGGATCAAAAAAATAGTTCAGTTGCCTCTGTATTACCTCATTTAATTGTTATAATCCTAAGAGGTAGCTGCAGTGATTACTGTCCTCTGAGTTAATGTAGTTAACACATGTGTTCAAGATTTCTCAGATAATAGGTTTAGAGGTGGAATTCACATCTAAGCCATCTAATTACAAAGCCTGTATTCCAAACTGTTGTGTTTTACCATCACAGTAAAAATGGCTTCATACAGATTTGGTTGAAGGTGACTAATGAGTGGAAAATTATGCTTCAGAATAAACTTAATATTTGGTAACACTTTGCGATCACTGTATAATAAGCACTGTTGACTATTGCTGGAATGTAAGGATGGAGTCCTTCCCTGTCTTTGAGGAACATCCCTTTAGTGAGAGAGAGAGATGTGAACAAATAATGGTAATACAATACAGTGTATATTGTACTGTAAGAGAGGGCCATAAAGTCTGTGGTTTCATGGAAAGAGAATTGAGTTAAAGTTCAGACCAGCATTTGAATTCCTGTTTTGCTTTGTGACCTGGAACTTGATACCAAATTTCATTCATGTTTAGTTTCCTTATCTGTTAAGTGGAGAGAATAATACTTCAAAGAGGAGTATTAAGCAAAATATGTAAAGTACTGGCTTATTGGTATGTGGATGAATAAAATCCTGAATGAGGAATAAGAAACAAATAAATTGAACAGAGTTGAGATGGGTTGCAGGTTTACCAGGGCGCTATCTCTGGAGCCTTGGGTGACTGATAACTTTTATTAGTGGGGAGGAAGGGCATCAACACAGACAGAACACACAGAATCAGAGGCAGGGTCTCAGAACAGGAATATGGATTGTTGAGGGAATGGCAAGTAATTGTGGCTCTGTATACAAAGTATTTGCAAAGGCCAAATGTAAATGGTAATTGTGTAGAAATGTAGCTGGGCAATTTTAGTAGTTAGAAATTATATATTTTATAAGAGTATCTCAGGAGTGTGAATTGTTACTTTTTTATTTAATATTTACTTTTTAATACTTATTAAAACTGATTTCCAAATGTGTTTAGGCAAGCAACTATTTCATTATGATATTTATCCTAACCAGTAAAAGAAGACTAAGGCAACTGCACCTAATTCAAGGGAAGCATTTTGGGATTATTTTAAAAAGAAAAATAATCTTGAGAATTCCCTGGATGTCCAGTGATACATTTCCACTGCAGGAGGTGCGTGCTGGATCCCTAGTTGGGAACTAAGATTCTGTAGGGTGTGGGGTGCCACCAAACAAATGAAAGTGAAATAGTCTTAATTGAGTGATTGCCTTTCCTTAACCTGACCTACCCCGTTGCTGCGTAGAGTCAATATTGCACACTACCGTTGGCATATATTTTACCATCTTTTCTGACCCAAAACTTGAGATGTGACAGTCTAACAGAATGTTTTAAATTGCGACCGTCCTTGAAAACCTGAGAAAAAGTCCGATGCTTATGTCTTCTCCTCAGGATATCACAGAACCATAAATACTCACATTGGATTTATAAATATGGGTCACTTGGTAACTAAAATCATATGACTAAGTTGAAAATACCAAATGACATTTAGGAAAGCTGCTTTTTTAGTCAAACTTGTTAAGTGTCATGTAGATGCGTAAATGACACAAAATAATAGAGGTGAGCTTTCAGATTGCTCACCTAAAACAGGTAATTTTAGAAGATTAGGAAAGAAAATATGTTGGACTTCATTTTGAACAGAATTTTGAACAGAAACTGGGGCAGGAAATGGCTGTGGCTGAACCACTACCTGATAATAATCATAACATGATTAAATTTGACATTTAATGAGAGGAAGTAAAGGAGAAAAACTGCACTGTATGCAGCTTTCCAGTTTTAGAAACAGAGGGAAAGGGGCTATTAAAAGTGTATCTACAGAAATTTTGAAGACATGTACTAGGCACACTTGTTGCATGAATGAAATCTCCTTGGTGATAAATTAAGCAAGAGGCCTCTTAAAGGTAGTAGAAAGCTTATGAAAGTTATGTGTCACAAGTTTTGGTGCCCTACAGATCTAGTTAAAGTGTCAGTTCTGCACTCCACCAGTTGTCTTAATTTTCGGCTCATCATGCAATCTTTTTCAGAGTTCAGTTCAGTCGCTCAGTCATGGCTGACTCTTTGCGACTCAATGAATCACAGCACGCCAGGCCTCCCTGTCCATCACCAACTCCCGGAGTTCACTCAAACTCACGTCCATCGAGTCGGTGATGCCATCCAGCCATCTCATCCTCTGTCGTCCCCTTCTCCTCCTGCCCCCAATCCCTCCCAGCATCAGGGTCTTTTCCAGTGAGTCAACTCTTCGCATGAGGTGGCCAAAGTATTGGAGTTTGAGCTTTAGCATCAGTCCTTCCAATGAACACCCAGGGCTGATTTCCTTTAGACTGGACTGGTGGGATCTCCTTGCAGTCCAATGGACTCTCAAGAGTCTTTTCCAACACCACAGTTCAAAAGCATTAATTCTTTGGTGCTCAGCTTTCTTCACAGTTTTAGCTTTATTTAATCATAAAATGGAGATACTTTGCAAAATTTTGAAAATGAGATGAACTAATAAATGTGAACCATTTGATACATGGCCTGGCTTATAAAACTTGCCAAAAAAAAAGTTGCTGGAGTTCAACCAAGTTGAAAAGATGTACTTAAAAAAAAAATACAATTCTTGAGGTTTCCCTGGTGGTCCAATGGCTAGGACGCTGAAGTAAGGGGCTTGAGTTCAATTTCTAGTCAGGGCAATAGATCCCACATGCCCAAGTAAATATCCGCATGATGCAATGAAGAGTTAGCACAGCCAAATAAAATAATATAAATATTAAAAATGTAAAAAAATACAATTCTCAAGTAGAGTCAGGAAAGCCAGAAAATGGCAAACAGTGAAAACTTTAAAAGGAGGCAAAGGATGTTACATAGGTAATGAGCAGAATTCAGTAAAGAATGAAATCATTACAGCCACATACAACAAAAAAGGGAAAACATAGGGAGAGAGCTTCACATTCCCAAAGTTTTTTCTGAAGAAAGTAGGTCAGACTCATTAAACCAGATAGAGCAAATAAATAGGGTGGGCTTCCCAGGTATCTCACAGAACTGTACAAAAAGGATCTTCACGACCCAGATAATCACGATGGTGTGATCACTCACCTAGAGCCGGACATCCTGGAATGTGAAGTCAAGTGGGCCTTAGGAAGCATCACTATGAACAAAGCTAGTGGAGGTGATGGAATTCCAGTTGAGCTATTTCAAATCCTGAAAGATGATGCTGTGAAAGTGCTGCACTCAGTATGCCAGCAAATTTGGAAAACTCAGCAGTGGCCACAGGACTGGAAAAGGTCAGTTTTTATTCTAATCCCAAAGAAAGGAAATGCCAAAGAATGCTCAAACTGCCACACAGTTGCACTCATCTCACACACTGGTAAAGTAATGCTCAAAATTCTCCAAGCCAGGCTTCAGCAATACGTGAACCGTGAACTTCCTGATGTTCAAGCTGGTTTTAGAAAAGGCAGAGGAACCAGAGATCAAATGGCCAACATCCGCTGGATCATCGAAAAAGCAAGAGAGTTCCAGAAAAACATCTATTTCTGCTCTATTGACTATGTCAAAGCCTTTGACTGTGTGGATCACAATAAACTGTGGAAAATTCTGAAAGAGATGGGAATACCAGAGCACCTGAACTGCCACTTGAGGAATCTGTATGCAGGTCAGGAAGCAACAGTTAGAACTGGACATGGAACAACAGACTGGTTCCAAATAGGAAAAGGAGTACGTCAAGGCTGTATATTGTCACCCTGCTTATTTAACTTCTATGCAGAGTACATCATGAGAAACGCTGGGCTGGAAGAAGCACAAGCTGGAATCAAGATTGCCGGGAGAAATATCAATAACCTCAGATATGCAGATGACACTACCCTTATGGCAGAAAGTGAAGAGGAACTAAAAAGCCTCTTGTTGAAAGTGAAAGAGGAGAGTGAAAAAGTTGGCTTAAAGCTCAACATTCAGAAAACGAAGATCATGGCATCCGGTCCCATCACTTCATAGGAAATAGATGGGGAAACAGTGGAAACAGCATCAGACTTTATTTTTTTGGGCTCCAAAATCACTGCAGATGGAGATTGCAGCCATGAAATTAAAAGACACTTACTCCTTAGAAGAAAAGAGGTCCATCTAGTCAAGCCTATGGTTTTTCCTGTGGTCATGTATGGATGTGAGAGTTGGACTGTGAAGAAGGCTGAGTGCTGAAGAATTGATGCTTTTGAACTGTGGTGTTGGAGAAGGCTCTTGAGAGTCCCTTGGACTGCAAGGAGATCCAACCAAAGGAGATCAGCCCTGGGATTTCTTTGGAAGGACTGATGCTAAAGCTGAAACTGCAGTACTTTGGCCACCTCACGCAAAGAGTAGACTCATTGGAAAAGACTCTGATGCTGGGAGGGATTAGGGGCAGGAGGAGAAGGGGACGACAGAGGATAAGATGGCTGGATGGCATCACTGACTCGATGGACGTGAGTCTGAGTGAACTCCTGGAGTTGGTGATGGATAGGGAGGCCTGCGTGCTGCGATTCATGGGGTTGCAAAGAGTTGGACACGACTGAGCGACTTAACTTCAGAACTTCCCAGGTATCTCAGTAAGAATCCACCTGCTAATTCAGAAACTGTAGGACACATGGGTTTGATCCCTGAGTTGGGAGGATCCCCTGGAGGAG
Source organism: Oryx dammah (assembly GCF_014754425.2). Lineage (NCBI taxonomy): Eukaryota > Metazoa > Chordata > Mammalia > Artiodactyla > Bovidae > Oryx > Oryx dammah. The sequence goes on along the minus strand of NW_024070202.1, from coordinate 43,945,214 downwards.
AAAATGCCAACCCAGTTCAGTGTTCTTGCCTAGAGAATCCCATGGATAGAGGAGCCTGGAGAGCTACAGTCCATGGGATCACAAAGAATTGGACAAGACTGAGCAATTGAGTACTCCTTTTCCTATTTGGAACCAGTCTGTTGTTCCATGTCCAGTTCTAACTGTTGCTTCCTGACCTGCATATAGGTTTCTCAAGAGGCAGGTCAGGTGGTCAGGTAGTCCCATCTCTTTCAGAATTTTCCACAGTTTATTGTGATTCACACAGTCAAAGGCTTTGGCATAGTCAGTAGAGCAGAAATAGATGTTTTTCTGGAACTCTCTTGCTTTTTCGATGATCCAGCGGATGTTAGCCATTTGATCTCTGGTTCCTCTGCCTTTTCTAAAACCAGCTTGAACATCAGGAAGTTCACGGTTCACGTATTGCTGAAGCCTGGTTTGGAGAATTTTGAGCATTACTTTACCAGTGTGTGAGATGAGTGCAACTGTGTGGTAGTTTGAGCATTCTTTGGCATTTCCTTTCTTTGGGATTGGAATAAAAACTGACCTTTTCCAGTCCTGTGGCCACTGCTGAGTTTTCCAAATTCGTTGGCATATTGAGTGCAGCACTTTCACAGCATCATCTTTCAGGATTTGAAATAGCTCAACTGGAATTCCATCACCTCCACTAGCTTTGTTCGTAGTGATGCTTTCTAAGGCCCACTTGACTTCACATTCCAGAATGTCTGGCTCTAGGTGAGTGATCACACCATCGTGATTATCTGGGTCGTGAAGATCTTTTTTGTATAGTTCTTCTGTGTATTCTTGCCACCTCTTCTTAATATCTTCTGCTTCTGTTAAGTCCAGACCATTTCTGTCCTTTATTGAGCCCATGTTTGCATGAAATGTTCCCTTGGTATCTCTCATTTTCTTGAAGAGATCTCTAGTCTTTCCCATTCTGTTGTTTTCCTCTATTTCTTTACATTGATTGCTGAGGAAGGCTTTCTTATCTCTTCTTGCTATTCTTTGGAACTCTGCATTCAGATGCTTATATCTTTCTTTTTCTCCTTTGCTTTTTGCTTCTCTTCTTTTCACAGCTATTTGTAAGGCCTCCTCAGAGAGCCATTTTGCATTTTTGCATTTCTTTTCCATGGGGATGGTCTTGATCCCTGTCTCTTGTACAGTGTCATGAACCTCCGTCCATAGTTCATCAGGCACTCTATCTGTCAGATCTAGGCCCTTAAATCTATTTCTCAGTTCCACTGTATAATCATAAGGGATTTGATTTAGGTCATACCTGAACGTTCTAGTGGTTTTCCCTACTTTCTTCAATTTAAGTCTGAGTTTGGCAATAAGGAGTTCATGATCTGAGCCACAGCAACAGACCAGGTCCAAATAGGAAAAGGAGTACGTCAAGGCTGTATATTCTCACCCTGCTTATTTAACTTATATGCAGAGTACATCATGAGAAATGCTAGGCTGGAAGAAGTACAAGCTGGAATCAAGATTGCCGGGAGAAATTCAGTAACCTCAGATATGCAGATGACACCACCCTTATGGCAGAAAGTGAAGAGGAACTAAAAAGCCTCTTGTTGAAAGTGAAAGAGGAGAGTGAAAAAGTTGGCTTAAAGCTCAACATTCAGAAAATGAAGATCATGGCATCTGGTCTCATCACTTCATAGGAAATAGATGGGGAAACAGTGGAAGCAGTGTCAGACTTAATTTTTTGGGGCTCCAAAATCACTGCAGATGGTGACTGCAGTCCTGAAATTAAAAGAGACTTATTCCTTGAAAGAAAATTTATGACCAACCTAGACAGCCTATTGAAAAGCAGAGACATTACTTCCCAACAAAGGTCCGTCTAGTCAAGGCTATGGTTTTTCCTGTGGTCATGTATGGATGTGAGAGTGGGACTGTGAAGAAAGCTCAGTGCTGAAGAATTGATGCTTTTGAACTGTGGTGTTGGAGAAGACTCTTGAGAGTCCCTTGCACTGCAAGGAGATCCAACCAGTCCATTCTGAAGGAGATCAGCCCTGGGTGTTCTTTAGAAGGACTAATGCTAAAGCTGAAACTCCAATACTTTGGCCACCTCATGCGAAGAGTTGACTCATTGGAAAAGACCCTGACGCTGGGAGGGATTGGGGCCTCCCGGAGGAGAAGGGGATGACAGAGGTTGATATGGCTGGATGGCATCACTGACATGATGCACATGAGTTGAGTGAACTCTGGGAGTTGGTGATGTACAGGGAGGCCTGGTGTGCTGTGATTCATGGGATCGCAGAGAGTCAGACACGACTGAGCAACTGAACTGAGCAATTGAGTGTACACACGCACGCACGCACACACACACACGCACACACGCACACACACACACACACACACACACACACACACACACACACACACACACACACACACACACACACACACACACACACACACACACACACACACACACACACACACACACACACACACACACA